>NW_022196914.1:42964697-42989203 GCF_008632895.1 Mastomys coucha | reverse complement strand
GAGAGAGAGAGAAAGAGAGAGAGAGAGAGAGAAGTTCATGAAAAAGAGCTCATGAATTTGAGAGAAAGCAAGAAGGGGTGTATGAAGGGTTTGGGTGGAGGAAGGGAAGGGAGACATGATATAGTTATGCTGTAAGTCCAAAAAGTAATTTTTAAAAGAATGCCAATTCTCAAAGCACTAAAAATGGAATAAAAATATTTCAAATTTCAGAGGCAATGCAATGTCAAAACCAGTTTTTCTAAGTACAAGCCAAACTTGCAATAAAGTACTTAAATATAAAAATATTATCAGGAATGAAAGACAAATTCAATTTTCCTCAAATGTATCTTTTATAAAAAGTAGCTTGAGAGCATGCTTCAAAGAACAGAGCATGGAAAAAAAAAAGTTTCTTTGAACCAGGAAGGTGTCAAGAGCTATCTGAAGGTCATGACCTCATCTCAGGCTTGGCAATAACTAGAAGACCAAAATGGTGAGTAAGAAGAACACCAGAAACAAATATCTGCTTTCCTTTCTTTTTTTTTAATTTGAAATGCAAACATTATATTCTGGTCACAGTCTCCCCACAACTCCACCCTAGTCCTCCCCACCTGCCTGCTCATTCTATTCCTCACCTTCTTTAGAAAACAAACAAATTCAAAGTGATAAGAGTAATAAATAATGATAATAAAATAAAAGAGCACAAAAATACACAAACACATAAAATCACTAAATATGAAATCATAATATATAAACAAAATACCAGTAAGATAAAAATTCCCAAACAAAACAATATGAGAAAAAAAAAACTATGCAAAAGCATCGCTGAATTTGTTTTGTGTTGGTCATCACTGCTGGGTCTGGGGCTTGACCTTAAGTGTAGTTTATATACCCAGTGAGACTCTGTTAAAGAGAACTAACTTTTCCTTTGTGTGTGGTTGTTAATTTGAGACAGCTTCTTGGTTAGAGATGGAAATTCATGTTCACATCCTTCTCTCTGCATTGGGATCCCATCCGACTTAAACCTGTGCAAGCCCTGAGCATGCTGCCACAGTCTCTGTGACTTCATATGTGCTTCAGTATGCTGTGTCTAAAAGGCACTGTTGCCATGGTGTCATTCATCCCCACTGCCTCTTATACTCTTTCCACTTTCTCTCCTGCAATGTTTCATAAGCCTGAGGGGAGAGATTTAATAGAGACGTGCATTCCATTTAAGACTGAGTATTCCAAGGACTCTAATGCCCATTCTTGGTTGTCAACTTAAGTACATCTAGAATTAACTAAAACCTAAAAATAGAGGACACAAGTGTGAGGAAATTTTGCTTAATTTGAAAGAAGATCAACTTCTAATCTGTTTCTTTGAGCTGGGAAAACCTACCTCTAGTCGGAGCCACACCTTCTGCTGGAAGGCAGAAGGAAGCTTTTGCTCTTTGCCAACTTGCTCTGGCTTTGCTAGCAAGTCCATTACTTCACTGGCATTAGAGTCTACTTCTTTAGGATTCCAGAGTATACTGAAGATCAGCTGAGATTTCCAGCCTCATGGACTGAGCTACTACTGGGTCCTTGGATGGTATGTTTATAGGTAGCCATTGTTGGGTTGGCTAGACCACAGCCTATAAGTCATTCTAATAACCCCCTTTCTATATAAAGAGATTCATTATATAAGTTCTGTTACTCTAGAGAACCTTGACTAATCCAGTCTATCCCTCTCAACACATTTTCCAGTTGTGTGTCTGGAAATATTAATTCCCATCTATTGCAGGAGGCAGTTTCTCTGATCATGGCCTTTGAGAAAGTCACTGATATTTGAGTATTGCAAAACATTATTAGGAGTCATTTTATTTTATTTTATTTTATTTTTGCTAAGTTCTGTTTTTTCCTTAGTCCTATGGTCTATCTAGTCTTAGATTCTTGGCCACCTAAGCAGTGTCAGGTTTGAGTTTCATCTCATAGAGGGGGCCTTAAATCCAGTCAAATAGTTGATTACTTCCATGATGAGAATCACGTATCTCAACACATTTTCTTAAATTCCTAATTTGGTAAGGGACTTGAAACATAAATTTAGTATCATTAGAAGAGAGCAGAAGCAACAGGAAAGAAGCAGTAGGCATAAAATAGCACAACCTGTGGAAGATTATAAAATGAGAAAATATGATTTTGTAACCAATCAATATTCATATAACAGTAATAAAGACTGATTTCATAAAATACATTGTTTTAATTTTATAAAATACATTGATTTTATATAGAGGAGATATATGAAGGAAATGAGAATATGTACAGCTTTCTATCAGGGAAAGAAGGAAATGGCTTTACAGCTAGGCAACCATGACTTCCCCGCATTTACACAGCTTCTAAGGTAGAGTATTTTGTCTGAGAAGAAAAAGTGACTGACCAGGAAGTAAATCAGGGAGAAATGAGATTTTTTTCCCTACCAGTCTTTGTGTATGTGTGTATGTGTATGTGTGTGTGTGTGTGTGTGCGTGCGTGCGTGTGTTTGTGTGCGTGTATGTGTTTCTACTATTTCCAGTATTACTATGTGTGCTGGTTAATATTGTTTGTAAACTTGACAAAATGTAGACCTACCTGGCAAGCAAGACTTTAGGCATGCCTATGGGGGATAATTTAGAACTGGGCTCATTGAGGTGGGGTAATCCACCTTAATTAACTATGGATTATATAATTTCTTGAGTTAGGATCCTGGACTGAGTCAGAAAACAAGCAGACTTGTAGATCTACCTACTTCCTGACTGTATGCAAGTTGACCAGTTGGTCTGTTACACTTCTCACTGTATTCCCCATGCCATGGTGGAAACTGTTCTGTTGTGCTTTAAGCCAAAATGAAGCCTTGCTTCCTTAAATTCTCTCTTGTCAAGTATTTTGCTCCAATAATTAGAAAGATGGCAGAAGATGGCAAAAGGTGGCATCAGTCCTATGACAGACCATTGGTCCATAGGTCTTTGGAACTAAATTGTCAGAGAAGACATGTGAATGTATGAAAACATAGAAGAGTGTAAATCTTTAGACTAGAAAAGCCTTTGAAAATTGTTTGCACAGACTATTGGAGACACTGTAATGGGAAGGACAGGATGCTGGGAGGTTTACAAAGAAAACAAGAACTCCATAAAATAACTAGACAAGGGAGTAGGCCATTTGTGTGATATTCTGGCAGATGATGTAATAACATTTCACCCATTCCCTGAGAACTTGAGAAAGGAAGAGGTTTTAAGTAACAAACTAAGTTATCTGGTGAAGGAAATTCCAAAGCCAGACACCAGTTAATCTATGTTGTGATTCCTGCTCACTGGTCTCATCCAAGTCTATCTGAAAGAGACGCAGATTCTTCAGAAAGGTAAGAAAAAAATAGCAAGGAAAGGTTTGAGAACAAGTTAGAGGATTAGACAAGGAGTTACAGATGAAAAGCTTTTAAAAGTAACTGTTAAAAAGATGAGTGTCTTTTTTAAAAGATGGTGTTTTATACCAGCATAAGAGAAAAGGTGACCTGAGGGGAAATTCTAAGCCATCTATGGCTCCATCATTTAAAAATGAAAATTCATTTGGAAAGGGAGAGCGTAAACTAAGAATCTTACTAACCAAATATCAGAATTTCTTGATCCTGGAAAGCAACTACCTAGGAACATTCCCAGGGTCAGGCCACAAAGCCTGATGCAACTTTTGTCCAAGAGAGCAGGCTCCATCCTAAGGTGTCAGCAGATCTTGACAGCACTATCCTCATGGTTAGAATTTTTGCAGGCATGAAGGATTAAATGTGGCATCACAGAGACAGCTGCTGGGGTCAGCCATTATGATGCAGAGTCAGAAGCTCTGAATGAGGCTCTAAGGGGAAAGTGAGTGAAGTTTGGATGCAATTGGTACCTAAAGATTCTGGTGATGCTAGAATAATGACACATCTACTGAGGAAAGCTATCACCTTGGAAAGGAGTTGCAGTCATCATAGCTGGAGGAGTGAGACTACTCAACTGTTATGGGACCCTGATGACTCCATCATGAGTTCCAAATACCAGACACGAAGTTGCAAAATTTGGTTTTTTCCCTCCAGTGTTTTGACCTTGTTTTTGTCTGATAATTCTTTGCTTTGCCTAAGCCTTTCCTTTTGGCATGAGAATGTTTACTCTATGCAATTGTATGTTGGTAGCATGTATTACAGGTTCACGATTAAGAGAGTACATGTATCTCAGAGGATAGCTTCGTCTTATACATTTAAAAAGCATTGCACTTATTGAAGAGTAAGAGACATCACAAAGTTGGAGCGAATGAATTGTGTGTTATGAGATGGCCACAAACCTATAGAGATTAAAAGTGTGAAATTTCCACTTACCATTTCGTTCATTGTGTCCCATAGGTTTTGGTATGATATGTCTTCATTTTCATTAAATTCTAAGAAGTCTTTAATTTCTTTCTTTATTTCTTCCTTGACCAAATTAACATTGAGTAGAACATTGTTCAGCTTCTAAGTGTATGTGTTTTTTCCGTTGTTTTTGTTGGAATTTAATACCAGCCTTGGTCCGGGGTGATCTGATAGGGTGCACGGGATTATATCAATTTTCTTGTGTCTGTTGAGGCCTGTTTTGTGACTGATTATATGGTTAGTTTTGGAGAAGGTCCCATGAGGTGCTGAGAAGAAGGTATATTCTTTTCCTTTAGGATGAAATATTCTATAAACATCTATTGGATCCATTTGGTTCATAACTTCTGTTAGTTTCACTATGTCTCTGTGTAATTTCTGTTTCCATGATCTGTCCATTGCTGAGAGTGGGGTATTGAAGTCTCCCAATATTATTGTATGGGATGCAATGTGTGCTTTTAGTGCCTCCAAAAGAAAATGGAGAGAGCTTATACTAGCAGCTTGACAACACACCTGAAAGCTCTGGAATAAAAAGAAACAAATACATCCAAAAAGAGTAGATGGCAGGAAATAATCAAATTCAGGGCTGAAATCAACCAAATAGAAACAAAAAGAACTATACAAAGAATCAACACAACTAGGATCATGTTCTTTGAGAAAATCAACAAGATTAGCAAACCCTTAGCCAGGCTAACCAGATGGCACAGAGAAAGTATCCAAATTAATAAAATGAGAAATGAAAAGGGAGACATAACAACAGAAACCATGGAAATCCAAGAAATCATCAGATCCTACTACAAAAGTTTATACTCAACTAAATTGGAAAATCTGGATGAAACGGACAATTTTCTACACACATAACAGGTGCCAAAGTTAAAACAGGAAGAGATAAACCATCTAAACACTCCCATAACCCCTACAAAAATAGAAGCAGTCATTAGTAGTCTCCCAACCAAAATAAGCCCAGGACCAGATGGGTTTAGTGGAGAATTATACAAAGTGGAAACTTTGTATAAGAACTAATACCAATACTCTTCAAATTATTCTACAAAATAGAAACAGAAGGAACCCAATTTTTTCTATGAAGCCACAATTACACTTATACCTAAATCACACAAAACCCCCCCCCCAAAAAAGAGAATTTTAGACCAATCTCCCTTATGAACATTGATGTGAAAATACTCAATAAAATTCTTGCCAACCAAATCCAAGAACACATCAAAACGATCATCCACCATGATCAAGTAGTCTTCATCCCAGGGATGCAGAGATGGTTCAATATAAGGAAATCAATCAATGTAATCCACTACATAAACAAACTAAAGGAAAAAAAAACACATGATTATCTCATTAGATGCTGAGAAAGCATTTGACAAAATCCAATATCCCTTCATGTTAAAGTCTTGGAAAGATCAGGAATTCAAGGCCCATACCTAAACATAGTGAAAACAATATACAGCAAACCAGTAGCCAACATCAAACTAAGTGGAGAGAAACTTGAAGCAATCCCACTAAAATCAGGGACTAAACAAAGCTGCCCACTCTCTCCCTATCTATTCAATATAGTACTAAAAGACCTCGCTAGAGCAATTAGACAACAAAAGGAGGTCAAAGGATACAAATTAGAAAGGAAGAAGTCAAAATATCACTATTTGCAGATGATGATAGTATACTTAGATGGACCCAAAAATTCCACTAGAGAACCCCTAAATCTGTTAAACAACTTCAGCAAAGTGGCTGGATAAAATTAATTCAAACAAATCAGTAGCATTCCTCTACTCAAAGGATAAAAAGGCTGAGAAAGAAATTATAGAAACGACCCCTTCATAGTACTCACAAATAATATAAAACACCTTGATGTGACTAACCAAGCAAGTGAAAGATCTGTATGACAAGAGCTTCAAGGCTCTGAAGAAAAAAATCAAAGAGGATCTCAGAAGATGGAAAAGTCTCCCATGCTCATGGATTGGCAAGATTAATATATAGTAAAAAGGGCCATCCTGCTGAAAGCCATCTACAGATTCAATGCAATCCCCATCAAAATTCCAAAATTCTTCATGGAGTTAGAAAGAGAAATTTTGCAAATTCATTTGGAATAACAAAAAAACAACAAAAAAACAAAAACAAAAAAACAGGATATTGAAAACTATTCTAAACAATAAAAGAACTTCTGGGGGAATCATCATCCCTGACTTCAAGCTGTATTGCAGAGCAATAGTGACAAAAACTGCATGGTATTGGTACAGAGACAGGCAGGTAGATCAGTGGAATAGAACTGAAGACCCAGAAATAAACCCACATACATATGGTCACTTGATCTTTGACAAAGGAGCTAAAACCATCCTGTGGAAAAAAGACAGCATTTTTAACAAATGGTGCTAGTTCAACTGGTGGTAGGCATGTAGAAAAATGCAAACCAATCCATTCTTATCTCCTTGAACAAAGCTCAAGTCCAAGTGGATCAAGGACCTCCACATAAAACCAGATACACTGAAACTAATAGAAGAGAAAGTGTGGAAGAGCCTCGAGCACATGGGCACAGGGGGAAAATTCCTGAACTGAAAACCAATAGCTTATTCTCTAAGATCAAGAATGTACAAAGGGGACCTCATAAAATTGCAAAGCTTCTGTAAGGCAAGTGATACTGCCAATAGGACAAAAAGGCAACCAACAGACTGGGAAAAGATCTTTACCAATCCTACATCCAATAGTGGGCTAATATACAATATATACAAAGAACTCAAGAAGTTATACTCCAGAGAACCAAACAACCGTATTAAAAATGGGTTGCAGAGCTAAAAACGGAATTTTCAACCTGCCGAGAAGCACCTCCTAAAGAAGTGTTCAACATCCTTAGTCATCAGGGAAATGCAAATCAAAACAACCCTGAGATTCTACCTCACACCAGTGAGAATGGCTAAAATCAAAAACTCAGGTAACAGCAGATGCTAGCAAGGATGTGGAGAAAGAGGAACACTCCTCCATTGTTGGTGGGATTGCAAGCTGATACAACCATTCTGGAAATCAGTTGGCAGTTCCTCAGAAAATTGAACATGGTACTACCTGAGAACCCAGCTATACCACTCCTGGGCATATATCCATAAGATGCCCCAACATGTAAGATATATGCTCTACTATATTCATAGCAGCCTTATTTATAATAGCCAGGAGCTGGAAAGAACCCAGATGTCCTTCAACAGAGGAATGGATACAAAAAATGTGGTACATTTATACAATAGAGTACTACTCAGCTATTAAAAATGATGAATTTATGAAATTCTTAGGCAAATAGATAGAACTAGAAAATATCATCCTGAGTGAGGTAACCCAATTACAAAAGAACATACATGGTATGCACTCACTGGTTAGTGTATATTCACCCAAAGGCCTGGAATAGCCAAGATTTAATTCACAGACGACATGAAGCTCAATAAGAAGGAAAACCAAAGAGTGGGTGCTTCAGTCCTTTTTAGAAGGAGAACAAAATACTCACTGGAGTGAATATGGAGATAAAGTATAGAGCAGAGACTGCAGAAAAGGCCATCAAGAGACTGTCCTGCCTGGGGATTCATCCCACATACAGTTACTAAACCCAGACACTATTATGGATGCCAAGAAGTGCATGCTGAAAGGATCCTGATATGGTGTGAACTTTAAAAAAAATTAAACTCTGCTACAGACAAGCTAATCTACTTTTCATCTCATACACCTGTGTCTGCCTTGCGTTAATCATCACTCAAGTGGACCATTCCTCAAGAAACTCCTAATACCAAAGACAACTAGGCATGTGTCGAATGCCAACAGTACTAAGTGCTGGAAGCCACGTGTTAAATTATTCTCATAGTGGAATTAAGCTTTCTCAAAAACAACTTGGAGACAGGATAACAGAGGGTCACAAGTCAACCTTCTCCTGAACATCACCACACTCTAGCTTAAACCTTCACAGCACTTGTTCCAGCCTGACCTCCTTCCCCTTGTCCATCATTAGCCTCTCACTCCCTTCAGGCTCATCCAATACCATTGTTTTTCCATTAATCCTTTCATTTCACTTCTGGTAAAAGTATCATCCCCACTTGAAATCATTAGCTATTCTTAATTTAGAGTAGCATGGTTCTGCATAATATTGGCATTCTGACAGTTCTTTAGGCTCTTTGACAAAGCTGTGGATTAATACAGCTCTCATTACACCTCCTACTATGTTGATGAGACTCAAGTGGAGACTAGATTTTATTCAAATTTTATGTTCCATTGTGACACCTATAAATGATCATACTTCTTATTGGCAGAATTGAATGAATGTCTCCATGAGAATCTCTCTAATACTCACATTACCTATTAAGTCTTACAGCAGAGCCTGGCCATCTTTCATGGCTGTGTAGTGACCACTCAAGTTCAGTTCTTATTTGACCCCAACTCTAGCTTGCCCACACAACTTCCATGTACCATGACCCCACACCTGTGGTACCACAAAATTCCCTGCAGAACTTGAAATAAATGCCTATAGCAAAGAAGATATATAATTGGTCAGATGACTTCTAGGCATCTGTATTTTAGAAAAGAAGTCTAGAAGATTCCAGTATGCACCTACTGTTAAGAGATATTCAGGCAGTATAGTGTCCTGGCTTTTTGTGACAGGGATGTTTTAGAGCAATCTTTCCACACTCTTCTGCTTTCCTAATTTAGTAACTTTTATGCCCTTTTTAGTTCAGAATATAATTTACTCTCCTTTAGAAATTTCCCCCTCATTGTTCCCATTTAATCTTCTCTCGATTTTTTTTATATTACTTTACATTTTCATGTATTGGCACTGAAATTTACATTACGAATGCCCCTGGGGCAAGCAGCCTGACTTAAACTGTGTATTATTACCTCAGTTGGATCATGGTTTCAGAGGAACACTTACCACAACTGAAGTAAAATTAATAAAAACTAAACGCACAAATACATACCAACTCTACACTGTACAGCAGTATGGAGAGCCCTGGAGTGACTGTAGCCCAGCTGTCAAGCAGACTGGTGGGTAATGCTGGGTGACATAGTTGACCTAGCTGACTCTTGGATCTCTGATATGCAGGAAGTGAGGAACAGCAAGCCTGCCTCATTACATTGCTGTAAAGATTAAATGAAATAAGGTTTGTGAGAAGCTCAAAAAAGCACTGGGAACACATCAAGCTTCCAGCTTATAAATTCAATTATTTATTGCCGTGTGAATATTTTGCACCTAACTCCTTTTTAAATCAACTCTTTCTTGAGAGATAAAAAGGATCTACCTTTAAGTCTTTTCTTCAGAAATAAAGTGTTCCTTTATACTTTGCTGCTATATCTAAAAATATACCACTATAAAACACTTTAACTCTTTTATCAGTATATTAGAATGTCCATTATATAGAATGTTCCATGTACCCTCTATGCTTATGGATGTATGATTGCATTATATGAATTTGCCTACAATTTACAGATTTTTAATTTAGTTACTAAATAGTAGGAAATTCTGATTAAGAATTTGCCAGAGGGGAAGAAACCAAATTGCAGGGGAGTAAAACCTGTATCAAGCCCCATTTAGTTGAATTAAAGTGCGCTTCCACAGGATGGTTCTGGGAATGAGTAGACTGTTACATCTCCAGTTACGACAAACATTGAGCTGATTACCAACCAATCTACAGCCTCACATTTTCAGCTCACCACCCATGACTTCAGCACATTTCAGTATTGAAACTCTACAGGGAGAGAGCTCACCTGGTGCTTTTCCTTCACATTCTAAAATCTCCTTCCACTATCCAGCATAAACTGATATTGCCCCCAAATGTCCCCACTGAGAAATACAGAGCCAAGGATGCCTGGAGAGAAGGAAGAAGGAAGTAGGGGTAGCGGATAGGAGACGAAGGAAAGATCACAGATCCCAAGTCACATGACTATAAAAATCAATACAATCCATTGTAAGATAATATAAAAAGATGATCAGCTTTATTTACTTAGCTCCAAACTCTGCTTTCCACAGTGTTGTATTGCTTTACAATTTAGAAAGTGCTAGGAGATTTCTACAACAGAAGGACTTCATTGCTTTATTAAGGATTCTTTTAAAATGTTCAGAGTCATTTTTAAGATAATAGCCATGTAGTCTGTTCATATGCATTAAAGGCGGAATAAACCATTGTTGCTTCCTATTTCTGAGTTGTTACGACTGTGCAAACAAAAGTCAAACAGCTTCCCATTGCCATTTGTTCTTCCTGTTCCTCCCACCATTGTCTCCCTTCTACTGCGGAAGCTGTGCCTCTTCCTCTCTTTGCTCAGTGCCTTTCCCTGCACTATGGGCCAGAACACAGCTCCCACTATGGACACCATGTGTTCAGACCAAAGCAACCGTCTTCTATCTGAAGTCTCTGCTCTGTGTTTAGCCATTAAAAAGTATAAAATATGTGTTCATCGTTTGTATTTTCACAGTTCAATTTTCCATGTTTGCTTAACTAATGAAACTTCAGATGCAAAGGCAGCCTAAAGTTCACAAGCTGTGTTTGCACTGTCAAAGCATACACTGAAGACCCTGGGTTGTGGCCTACGGTTAAATTATTGTGATAGCCTTAATTGCAACACTTTAACTTTTAAATATAGAAGTAAATATTTCACTGGTCTGAGTCTCGGGGATATTTCTCAGGAATTTTAGGTAAAAGTAAAAGTGGTGATTCTTGCTATTTCCAACCTATAACCAGTAGAGGTGTCAGTGCTACAGCAATGACATGGAAAGTCATTTGTGGCTGCCACATCTGGAATCATGAGCACACTTCACCATAAACACATGAGAGGATAAGAGTGGATCGTTGAACATGGGCCCTTGTGAGAGTTCTTTGTGTGTCTAGCATAAATGTCTTAAACATTATTTGTACCTGGAATGTTACCAGACAGAGGGACATTCACTTGTTTGATCGCTCATCTTTCACTTCCTCTAAAACTGACACAACAAGGGAAAGATCCTCCTGTTACTCAAGGCCTGATCCCTCAGCAGACAGCCCCGCCAAGCCTTTGCCACGTGGAAGTGCAGGGCCAGAGTATGACCTTAGGACAGAATGGACATGTTGAGGTTGTTGAAGAACCAACTCACCACAAAGTGACCAGCTAAGTTTGTGCAGAGTCAACATTAGTGCTAACACAGCAACACCTACTGGTACACTTATGAAGTAAAGTTGGAACCAGTATGGCTAGAAATCTACTTCTCCATCTTTACAAAGAAAGGGACGAAATAAGGTTTACCAGCATAAAAATGACCACCAAAGAATTAGGTGGAAAAATGTATATGTGGAAGAAAAGTGACCCTTCATGTTCAGAATGTCCCTAAGACAATTGTGACACTCCTTGCAAACTGAAATTTCCATTCAGCTTGTTCGTAAAAGTATCTCATAAGAGTTCATGAATGAACCCCCACCCCCGCTATTATAGGAAACAATTCCGGAAAGCACTGAATGGATTGAAATAAGCTGAGAGACATCAAGTTTATTTTTACCACAGATATGAAGTCTAGTCACCAAACAATGAATAATACAGCATATAATGTCATAGTCTGCCAGCTCCACTGTTGTCTAAACATCTTGACTTAAAGAGACATTCAGGAACAGTGAGCGGCATTAAAAGTTGGGAAGGGGGAGGTGAGCCACAAAGAATATTACGCATGCCAACAGAAAGACTTAGATGGCTACAAATCCTGAACTTCACTGGAGTTTTAGAAAAGTGATAAAGGAATTCTATAGTAATTCCTTTGAGGGCTTGGAGCTAGGAACTAACCCTCTGAATGTAAATAAGAAGCAACATGCTGCAAGCCAACCAAGGTGTTAGCTGGGAACATGATAGTCACCCCTCAAGTAAGTTGTCACAAAGTCATCAGCCATGGCAAGCAGCCACCTAAGGATCCAAGAATTCTGTCCCGTCCATGGTCCATGGTAAGCCAATGCCTGAAGGCAGACACAGAAGTCCTGGGTAAGACAAACTTTTTTAGTCTCTAAAACCATGGGTTGAAGACCTGCTGCTGCTTAGAGAAGGTGGTCATTTTCCCTTACAGTCTGAAGGGACTGGACATCTGCTGTTCTCTCTGTGCACTTCTCCATTTCAATTGAACTGCTCTCCACAATCATTTCATCTCTTTAATTACCAGTTGGGATACATGTGCATTTCCTACAACTGGAACTTAAGGAACTTGATTTGAAGCAGCTGAGATTAATGAATTTCTGTGACTGCCAGGAAGTTTTACATTTCCTGATACAGAACTCTGTAGATTTTTACACAGACCAGAAGTCTAATCTTTACCACCCATAGCCTCAATACCAAACCCTCCTCACTGGCTTTCTGATCTTAATTTTGCCTTCTTTTCTGAACATTGACTACATGTTATATTTGTTAAAAAAAAATGTATCTTTCAGAATCATGTTTCTTCTCGGAAACATGAAATTTCCATTCACGGGGTGAGTTACTTTGCCAAGAACTGCCAAACTCTGTAGCTTACTATTTTATTTTCCAGAGAGACACCCACTCCATATCATCTTCTCAACTGCAGTTCTCATAGTCAGTAGTTCCTGAACACACACTGCCCAGCCTGCCACGCTAATCAATCAGGCTAATTCCCCTCTGCCTGTGAGGTGTACATGTCTCTCTATTGATGCCATAAGCAGTGCTGTCTCCTCCTTCCCTTCATGTTTCTGGCATTTCTGCCTGCTCACCCACTGCACATGTGCATCGGTGCTTTCTCCTCTATCAAAAATCTTCCATCATCATTTACGTAAATCTTACGTAAGGGATGCCAGCCACACATAGAAAATTATACCTGGACTAATTACTAAAGTCTTACTATTTCGGACATGTACTATCTTGGAATTTGATTTTCTTCTATTTACTTGCTTTTCTCCATAACATAGCAACAAGTATGTCTAATGAGCTTTTACATGTTTACTTAGCCTTTATAATGGTTATATTTAAGCTAAAAACCTGGCACATGATATTAGTTAGAAGCACTTGGGAGGCAAAGACAGGCAGATTTCTGAGTTCGAGGCCAGCCTGGTCTACAGAGTGAGTTCTAGGACAGCCAGGACTATACAGAGAAACCCTGTCTCGAAAAACCAAAGAAAAAAAAGAAAAAAGAAAAATGGCTCACATTGTTAGTAACTTTCATATCCATTCTCTTGCTGGGTAACATTATTAAAATCTCAAGATAAAGCCATGGCACTCAGGAAATGTATAGATCCCACAAGAGAGAAAGGACAGAAAGGAAACAGGGAATGTGGGAAGCACTGACATCTTGCAGTGACTCAGGAACCCTCATTCACCCACGAAGGTTGCATGTGCTGACACTGTGGTGGCTTGTCTAACTTCAGATGCAATTGCTATATGTTCTTCCAGTTAGTTCCTGTATGCATGTGTTTGTGTGCCTTTGTGTTTGTGCATGTGCTTGTGTGTGTGTGTTTGTCTGCATGAGCACGCATGTGTGTGTGTGTGTGTGTGTGTGTGTGTGTGTGTGTGTGTGTATCAAAGATGTATAAGAAACCGTTGTGGGTTTAAGGAGTGATTACCTTGTAATTTAGACTTCCTGGTTTTTTTTCAATGGATGTTCCTTTTCCAGTTTTTCAAAAAATTCTTTGTTTGAAGCTTGGTAGTTAATATTAAGAAAGCATTGAGAGGAAAAATGTGAAGTCTTTTTATAACTGGTCTAGAAGTTCTGAAAATAATACATGGAAAATAGAATCTGGATCATAATTCTCTAGTTTTATTGTTTACTTTCACTATTGCTACATATGTTTTGGACTCACCTTAAGAAGTGAAAATTCTCTTGACATTTCAGTCATTGAATTGGCTTATAAAGACTCCTCCTTTTAAAATACTGAGTGTTGAACTGGTGGGATTACCCAGTGGGTAAGGGCTCTTGCCACCAATCCTGCTGACCTATGATCCCCAGGTCCCACATAGTGAGAAAAAATTCTCTCACGCTAAAAAATGCTGACCATCTCGAACCTAAGTTTCTACTATGACACCTTGAATTGTTGTTATAGTGAAGTAAAGCATTACAGATAAGCTGAGATTCCATTGAACATGCTCTGTGGATGTTCTTTTAATGTAATGTGTCCTTCCAGCCATCAATTTAAAACTAGAATAGTCAGAGACAGTAAAAACCAAGAATAACGAGTGATCCTCAGAGTACTGAGATCGAGCTCAGATGCTCTCTCACAAATTTACACAGACGAGGCTTACGTTGGGTGAGTGTTCACACCACTCACTATCCACTACCACCACAATGCAAGTAATCCATCTACAAGCCAAAGTCAGTGCAGACGCTGTTTAGATACTTGGCATTGCAGAAGATAAACAAGCTCCATGGCGGTTGATCTCAAGTCTGTCTGCCCTTTGGTGCTCACTTGACACACTATACAATGGTATTTCCCTTCCTGATCCCAATGTCTTGATGGGAAACCTAGCCAGTCATTTCTCACTGAGGGATACAGAATAGTTCTGTTATCATCTGTTTTTCTTTTATAGGTCCTTTTATTTTTAAATTCCTGTGAAACTGCCTTGACCTGCCTACCAGGGAACTGAAGCAAATGCTGGGCATCCAGAACCTAAATCTCCCTTGTCTTTATTTGTAGTGCAGAATATTGATTTAGATTTTGGCCTATTCACATTGCTTTCAGCTTTCAAACACTAGCTATAATAGCTCGAGGAGACACTTTGCTGAAGCTAAAATGATCACCCAAGAGAATATATTGGGGAAACACATAGGCCAGAATTAGCCCTTGGCTCTGAATGTATAGCTCCCGTTGAAATAAGGAGAAGCTGAGCTCATAGGATTTGAAGATGCATTTTTTTCCTTACATTGAATATAAAGGCTGTTTGAATAGGTTGTGCTTGTGTGAGTTTCTGTTAAACACGCTGAATTAGCTCTTTGTCACATTACCAAAAAAAAGCAGCATTGCTTCTTCAATTTGTCTTCCAAAGAGTCTTTTGATATCAAACAAAACTGCACAGACGCCCTTTTATGTTTCTGTACACTGATTGTTTAATATTACAAAGGATCAGGCACCATACCAAGAGCTTTGAGTCATATACAGCCCTACAACATTTTACAATAACAGTTCCTAATCACTTACGGCCAAAATAGCAATAAAGCAGAATGATGCTTAGAACCAGTATTGCATGGGAAAAACTGTTAAATATCCACCAGCATGACTCTTTAATGACAGAAAGCAAACCTTTTTGGGTTTCAGAACATTCTTCCATTCTATAGTACAATAGCATCACTAAGAAAGGTCAAAATCACAAACACCTCACTATGTATCTGAAGTTACAACTAAATCTTTAAGATAAATTGGTCAGCATATTCTTACTCTGATAATCTAGATTCTATGTACTCTCAAAATTATAAACAGGATAGGAATGTCAGCCACAGAATATTTCTATAGTGCACAAGAGTCCCTCCAGAGCATACAGGGGTCCCTCCCAGAATGCATAGTAACAGAGCACATTATGGGGCCATCTTCCTGCTAACAACACTTAAGACAGATGTTGTGTCTCCATCAAATACTTCCCCTCAAGACTCAGGGAACACTACAGACAAGACTGTAAGGGCCTGAGGGATGGACGATGCCAATGAAATAAGACCTTCTAAACACAGCAGGACCTATGCCCATATGAACTCACAGAAACTGATGCAGCATGCATGGCTCTGCCTCAGATGGGGTCTGAGAATGGAGAACACAGCCATCTCTAACCCAGAAGTTGTCTCCAAATGCACCCACCCACAGGAGTTTCACTGAGGAAACAAACCACTTTAAAAGGTGGGTCATATGGCTGTCAGTAAAAAGCCAACAGAAAGCAAAGTCAATGGTATCTTTGGAGGTTCTATGTCTCCACGGAAGCACAACCATGACATGATGTTGTATCAGATTTTTGTTTGGTTGGTTTGGTTGGGTATTTTGACTTAAAGGTTCTTTGTGTATATATTATGGCTTCCAGTTTTTTGTTTTTATGGGATTCCTGTGTGTGTGGGCATGGTGTGTTTCTTATGTTTTTCCATTGGCTCTTTTTCTTCTGTTTGTTTTGTCCTATTCTGATTCATTTATTTATTATTTTATGTTATTTTATCATTCCTTAGATGTATATTTGTGTTCTCAGGAGAAAAAGAAAGAGTATCTGGATGGGAGACAAGGTTAGAAGGAACTGGGGGGGGGGGGGATTTGGGAGGGGAAATTGTAATTAGAATATATTACATGAACAAAATCTATTTTCAATAAAAGGAAAATAAAGAAACTTAATTTACTCAGTAGAACTGTGTGCCACTTTACCATCTGGAAACACGTAACAATGCATACTGTATAGCTTAGCACAAAGAAAACAAATCCATGACTCACTTATGTGTGTAATGTATCTCTAACACCATGCAGAAGCAATTAACTAGTGTTTAATTTGAGTAAATGAAGAATAAATGATGTTGGATAGCATACCTTATAGGTTCATTAAAAATAAATCTTGAGGGACTTGAGATAATTCTATCCACCTCTCTACTTATGAAGAAGAATACAATAAAACCAAAGTTAGAAATTAATAGACCAATTTAAGAAGCACAGGAAGGGGAAACAGGCCCAACCTAAGAGGATCTGAGAAGAAAGTTCTCTGGAACCATCAAGTGTTATGTTGAGTCTTCAAAGTTGTAAAATAGTGTGTATGCCTGTGTATAAGGACTCCAAGCAAAGACCATGCTAAAACTGCAGGACAAAGCATGAATGATGTCATGGAGATAGGAATCTGCACCATCTGTGAATCAGACCCTGGAGAACAATTAGACTGGAGAGACCAGAACATCAGGAAACATCCTTGGTCAAAGCATCAGGCAAGTCCACTGTATCCTGTAAGAACTACTAAAGGTCCAGTTTGTCCTGTAATGAATAACCATTAAAGGCTTCAGTTTAAAGATGATATGGTCAAATGCATTTTATGAAGGTCACTCTTACTATTTTAAAGTTTCTATTTCTGTGATAAAACACCATGACCAAAAGCAACATGGGGAGGAAAATCTTAATGTAGGCTTCCATGTTCCTGTGATAGTCCATCATGAAGAGAAGCAAGGACAGGAATTCAAGGGATAAACCTCCAGGCAGGAGCTGATATACAGGCCACATAAGGAACAAACTTACTGGCTTACTCCTCATGGCTAGCTCAGCTTACTTTCTAGCAGTAGGACCACCAACCCAAAGGTGATCCCACTCCCACTGATCTGGGTTCTCTCACATCAATCATTGTTAAATAATTTGATTGATTTATTTATTATTTTATGTTATTTTATCATACCTTAGATGCATGATTGTGTTCTTAAGAGAAAAAGAAAGAGTATCTGGATGGGAGGCAAGGTGAGAAGAAACTGGGGGGGGGGGATTTTAACTGTTTTTCCTTTCCCAGCTCCCATAATGGCGACTCTGAGAGTAGTTATTAGTAAATGCCTAGGCCATAAGCTTTGGCTCATTCCCTGACTAGCCCTTAACTTAAATTTAACTATTTAAACTATTGTAGTCTACCACTTGGTCAGTTACCTCTTCTTCAGTCCCAGTCTGCTTTCTTCCTTGTGTCTCCTCAGTGTCCTCTTGGTGTCTCTCTGAGTTCATCTACCTGCTGGTTTAGGTCTGTCTCCTCATTTGTCTCTTGTCTAGTCCCCCAGGACTCTCTTCTTATCTCTTCTTATTTCTCAGAATCATTGCTCTTCTTGCAAATGTCCCACCTCCTATTTCTAGCCTCAGTCCATTGGCCATCAGCTTCTTTATTGACAGGTGTTATTTATAAGAGATTCAAATATTTGTGTAAATATAAGTTTCTTTGTAGCTCAGGGGGTTCAATTCAATTACCAATAATTATATCACTGAGAATGGTTGTTTCTAGCTTCATTCATTTACCTGAAATTTTTATAATATTGTCTTAATTAATAACCAAGGAATAATCAATTGTGTAAATACAATGTGTTTGTTAGGTATTCCTCAGCTCATTCCCTGTTAACGGCAGAACAGCAGTTAACATGAATGAGCAAGTATCTCTACACAGAGTCCTTTTGGTAGAAGCCCAAGGTGGATTATTTGCTAGATCTACTTCTAGACTATTTTGTTTTCAGCATGCTATTATTATTATTATTATTATTATTATTATTATTATTATTATTATCATTATTATTATATTCATTTTACCTCCCACTCACTGCCTGCCTCCTGACCACCCACACACATAGCTCTTCCCCCATGACCCCTCCCTTTCTCCTCTGAGTGGGTGGGGACCCCCTGGGTATTCCTACAACTTGGTACATCAAGTCTTTCAGAGGCTAGGCACTTTCTCTCCTACTGAGGCAAGACAAGGCAGCCCAGCTCGAAGAACATATGCCACATACAGGCAAAAGCTTGTGGGATAGCCCTCACCTCCAGTTATTCAGGACCCACATGAAGACCAAACTACACATTTGCTACATATGTGCAAGAAGGCCTAGGTCCAGCCTGTGTATGTTTCTTGGTTGGTGGTTTATACTCTAAGAGCCCCAAGGATCCAGGTTAGCTTTCTGTTGGTCTTCCTGAGGAGTTCCTATCCCCTTAGAAGCTGAAATCCTTCCTCGTATTCTTCCATAAGAGTCTCCAAGCAATCCAAATCAGGCACTAGGCAAGGCTGCCCACTCTCTCCCTACCTATTCAACATTGTACTTGAAGTCCTAGCCAGAGCCATTAGCCAACAAAAGGAGATCAAAGGGATACAAATTGGAAAGGAAAAAGTGAAATTATCACTATTTGCTGATGATATGATAGTATACTTAAGTGACCCCAAAAATTCCACCAGAGAGCTCCTAAACCTCATAAACAACTTCAGCAAAGTAGCTGGATATAAAATTAACTCAAGCAAATCAGTGCCCTTCCTCTACACAAAGGATAAACAGGCTGAGAAAGAAATTAGGGAAACGACATCCTTCACAATAGTCACAAATAATATAAAATACCTTGGTGTGACCCTAACTGAGCAAGTAAAAGATCTGTTTGACAAGAACTTCAAGTCTCTGAAGAAGGAAATTGAAGAGGATCTCAGAAAATGGAAACACCTCCCATGCTCGTGGATTGGCAGGATTAATATAGTAAATTTTGCCATCTTGCCAAAAGAAATCTACAGATTCAATGCAATCCCCAACAAAATTCCAACTCAATTCTTCACAGATTTGAAAAGAGCAATTTGCAAATTCATCTGGAATAACAAAAAAGCTAGGATAGCAAAAACTATTCTCAACAATAAAAGAACCTCACATGGAATCAACATCCCTGACCTTAAGCTGTATACAGAGCAATTGTGATAAAACCAAAACAAACAAACAAAAAAACCTGCATGTTATTGGTACAGATACAGGCAGGTAGATCAATGGAATAGAATTGAAGACCCAGAAATGAACCCACAATCCTATGGTCACTTGATCTTTGACAAAGGAACTAAAACTATCCAGTGGAAAAAAGACAGCCTTTTTAACAAATGGTGCTGGCTCAACTGGCAGTTAGCATGTAGAATAATCTCAAATCCAAATAGATCAAGGACCTCCACATAAAACCAGATACACTGAATCTAATAGAAAAGAAAGCAGGGAAGAGCCTTGAGCACATGGACACAGGGGAAATTTTCCTGAACAGAACACCAATGGCTTATGCTCTAAGATCAAGAATTGACAAATGGGACCTCATAAAATTACAAAGCTTCTGTAAGGCAAAGACTCTGTCAATAGGACAAAATGGCAACGAACAGATTGGGAAAAGATCTTTACCAATCTTGTATCTGATAGAGGGCTAATATCCAATATATACAAAAAACTCAAAAAGTTAGACTCCAGAGAATCAAATAATCCTATTAAAAATGGGGTACAGAGCTAAACAAAGAATTCTCAACTGAGGAATACCGAATGGATGAGAAGCACCTAAAGAAATATTCAACATCCTTAATCATCAGGGAAATGCAAATCAAAACAACCCTGAGATTCTACCTCACACCAGTCAGAATGACTAGGATAAAAAACTCTGGTGACAGCAGATGCTGGTGAGGTTGTGGAGAAAGAGGAACACTCCTTCATTGCTGGTGGGATTACAAGCTGGTACAACCACTCTGGAAATCAGTTTGGCAGTTCCTCCGGAAATTGGACACAGTACTACCTGAGGACCCAGTTATACCACTTCTGGACATATATCCAGAAGATGCTTCAACATATAATAAGGACACATGCTCCACTATGTTCATAGCAGCCTTATTTATAATAGCCAGAAACTGGAAACAACCCAGATGTCCCTCAACAGAGGAATGGATACAGAAAATGTGGTACATCTACACAATGGAGTACTACTCAGCTATTAAAAACAATAAATTTATGAAATTCTTAGGGAAATGGATGGAAGTGGAGAAGATCATCCTGAGTGAGGTAACCCAGTCACAAAGGAACACACATGGTATGCACTCTCTGATAAGTAGATATTATCCCAGAACCCTAGAATACACAAAATACAATCCACAAACCACAAGAAACTCAGAAGAAAGAAGACCTAAGTTTGGATACTTTGTTCCTTGTTAGAAAGGGGAACAAAATACCCATGGAAGGAGTTGCAGAGACAAACTATGGAGCAGAGACTGAAGGAAAGGCCATCCAGAGACTGCTCCACCTGGGAATCCTTCCCATATTCAGTCATCAAACCCAGACACTATTGTGGACGCTGACAAGTGCTGGCTGAGAGGAGCCTGATATAGCTATCCCTGAGAGGCCTCTGACAGTGCCCCACTAATACTGAAGTAGAGGCTCACAGCCATCCGTTGGACTGAGCACAGGGTCCCCAATGAAGGAGCTAGAGAAAGGGCCTAAGGAGCTGAAGGGTTTGCAGCCCCATAGGATGAACAACCATATGAACTAAGTAGTACCCTCAGAGCTCCCAGGGACTAAACCACCAACCAAAGAGTACAAATGGTGAGACTCATGGCTCCAGCAGCATATGTATAGCAGAGGATGGCCTAGTCAGTCATCAATGGGAGGAGAAGCCATTGGTCCTGTGAAGGTTCTATGTCCCAGTGTAGGAGAATGCCAGGGCCAGGAAGTGAGAGAGGTGGGTTGGTGAGCAGGAGGAGGTGGGAGGGAACAGGGTTTGTTTTTGTTTTGTTTTGTTCTGTTTTTCAGGAGGGGAAACTGGGAAAGGAAATATCATTTGAAATGCAAATAAAGAAAATATCTATTAATAATAAATAAAAAAGTGTCCCCAAGCTCCATCCATTGTTTGATTGTGGGTATCTGCTCTCAGAGTCAGCTATTGGATGGAGCCTCTCAGAAGACAGCCATGCTAGACTCCTGTCTGCAAACATAACAGTATAGCATTAATAGTGACAGGGATTGTGGAACCTCCACACTAATTTCCACAGCAGCTAAACCTGTTTGTGAAGTGGAAAGCATTTCTCTTTCCCTGTATCTTTGCCAACATTGGAAATCTTTTTTTTTTCTTTTTTTAAATCCTGGTCATACTGACTAGGGTAAGATGAGATCTAGTATAGTCTAGTTTTTTAGTTTCCTTCTGGCTGAAGATATTGAACATTTAAAAATATTTCTCATCCATTGATGTCTCTCTTTTGAGAACTTTACATGCCTCAATTTTAATTGGGTGGTTTCTTTCCTTGAAATTAGGTTTTTAATTCCTTGTATTCTCTAAACACTAACCCACTGTCAGAAATATAGCTAGTAAAGTTGGTGTTTTCCCCCCAATTCAGTAAGGTGCATCTTCATCTTCACTTAAATGCTTAAATGATGATATTTTTTGCTATACAGAAGGGTTTTGTGGTTTTGGTTTGGTTTTATTTTCTTTCTTTTTTTTACTTTGCCTTTTTGTTTGGTTTGGTTTGGTTGCTGTTGTTGTTTTGGTTTTATGAGTTACTTCTCTTAAAAAGAACTTCAAGGTCTGGAAAGATGGCTCAGAGATTAAGAGCACTGACTGTTCTTCCAGAAGTCCTGAGTTCAATCCCCAGCAACTTCATGGTAGCTCACAACCATCAGTAATGGGATCCCGTGTCATCTTCTGGTGTGTCTAAAGACAGCTACTGTGCATTTATGTAAATAAAATAAATAAATCTCAAAACAAAAACAAAATTTAAAAACTGTGAGTCTTCCTGCTGCAAATTAAAAAGAACTTCCAAACCCTCTTTTGAAACTGTCTGAACCATTTTCACGTTGCCACCAGCTGTATGCAAGCTGCATGCAAGTGACTACAACATGTTTTGTGGTCGTTGTTTGTTTTTTTTTCTACTTTTCTGATGAGTATATACTGACAGTTTGTTATGATTTTCATTTGTAATTTACTAATGTCTAGTAGTGTTGAATATTTTGTGTGTGTTATCTATCCTCCCCAGTGAAATAGTTGTGCTATTTGTATATTTAACAATTAAATGTTCACATTTGCATTTTTATTTTTTCTGGGAATCAAATATATAGATGTTTAAAATTTTATTGAAAATAGATTTTAATATAATTACACCAACTCCTTCCAAATCCTTCCTATTTCCAACAAAATGCACACCCTTTCTCTCATCTTAAAGTAAAAAAAGGTATTTAACAAAGTAACAATAATAGGACAAAACAAACAAACAAACAGAAGAAAAGCTGAAAAGAGCTCAAGGAACACGTCTACCTTAATATGTTGTCTACCTTAATACTCATTTTCCTTTGTAGCTTTTAATATTCTTTGTTTTGTAAACTTAGTTGTTATTGTTATGTGTAGTGGTAATTTCTTTTCTGGTACAGTCTATTCGGTGTTCTGTATGCTTCTTATACCTTGATAAGCACCACCTCCTTTAAGTCAGCATATTTTTTTCCTAATATTTTGTTGAAAACATTTCCTGTGCTTTGGACCTGGGTTTTTTCTCCTTACTCTGTTTCTATTAATCTTAGTTTGGGCCTTTTTACAGTGTCCTAGATTTCCTGGATGTTTTGTATTTGGATTTTTTTTAAATTTTTTTATTATACATTTTCTTTGACTGAAGTATCCATTTCTTCTACCTTGTCTTTAATATCTGAAATTTGACTTTCTGTTGGTGAGGCTTGCTCCTGAGATTCCTTTTTGAGTTCCCAAATTTTTCAGTGCCAGTTTCACCTTAGTTTGTGTTTTCTTTATTGATTCCATTGCCACTTTTGTGTTTTGAACATTTCATTCCACTGTTTGTGTTTTTCTAGATTTCAATAGCGGATTTATTCTTATCTTCTGTAAAGTCCTTGTAAAATAGCTATTCACAGTAACTATTTTAAAGTTCTTGTCTTGTACTTCATCTACATTGCATTTTGTAGAATCTACTGTAGTAGAAATGCTAGGCTTTAGTGCAGAATGTTGTCTTAGCTGTTGATTATGTTTTTGTGCTGACTTCTAGTCATCTGGGCTTGAGATTACTGTATCTCTAGCTGTTGATGCCTGGTATTGCTTTTGTTGAGAAGGTTTTCTATTCCTAGGTTCCGTTGCCCTCTCTGGATTTTAGGAGCGTGTGTTGGCTATGGGTTTCCTGACAGGAAGTACTTCTGAGTCCCTGTCAGGGATCCCTGGTTGAACTTGTTCTTAAGTATTATGAACTGGGGGCTGAGTTTTTAATTTTAATGGTGTTCAAATATTTTTCTTTTATGTTATCATATTTATGGTGTCACATCCAGGAACTCTTCACCAAGTCCATGCTTACAAAGATTTTTTTTTCTCTTTTATCATCTAAATTGATAGATTTAAAGTTCACACCAAGATTTGTTTAGTCACTTTGGATTTATAAGGTGCGAGATTCTTTATTTCCCCATTTATGGGTAGCTATTGAGTCAATATTATTTATTTAAAATGTCTCTTTTTCCTCCGCCGAAGAGCTTTTACATCTTTGTCAAGCACCTCCCTATCTTCAGATTCATATAAGATATATCTGAACTGTTTATTCTATTGATTTGGAAGTCTGCTCCTCTTCCTTTACCGTATCATCCTCAACTGTGATAACACTTCATATCAATTACAATGGCTCTTCCCACTTCCTTCTTTCAAAACTGTTTAAGTTGTAATAGCTCCTTTGCCTTCCTATATAAATATTAGATTTTTTTTTATTTTAGATATTTTCTTTATTTACATGAGAATTTCTCCATTCCCAGTTTCCCCTCCAA
>NW_022196914.1:42936235-42963233 GCF_008632895.1 Mastomys coucha | reverse complement strand
AGAACAAACACGGTATGCACTCTCTGATAAATGGTTATTAGCGCAGAAGTCTGGAATACAGGAAGAACGACCCACATTCCACAATATTAGATTATTTTATGTATAGATGAGAAACATGGAATTTGATAAGAATTTCACAGAGTTTTAGAAGGTTGAGGAGATGTTTTGCTGTGTTGACTATTCTAGTGAATGAACACACTGTTTCTGTGCATTCTCACTAAATTATTTTGTCAATGTTTTGTGCCTTACAACACAAAATTCTAAAATATGTTTTGTAACATTCACAAAGTGTTTATTTTTAATAATGATTATAGACTGGGCATCATATTTTTTAATTTTTATTTGCATGTGTTCATTCACAAGACTTGGATATATGATAGAACTGTGTATATTTACTCTCTTGAATACTACAACCTTTCTAAATATGTTTTAGTTATAAATATCCTTACCTTTTTTTTCTTTGGAGATTGCTTGGGATTGTCTATATGACCTTCATTAATGGGAGAGAAACAACAGTTTCTCCTATTCTGTTTGGTTGTCTAGTATAGTCTTAAGGTTCAATCATGTTAGGCTATGCCTTCCTGTCCTTTTCAAACCACTGGTTATTAGGTCGAACCATCATTATCTACTTTAATGCATATGATAAGGAAAGATGCCTAAGGAACTTCTCACAGTGTCATTCTTCAGGTCTAAGTCTTCTTTCTGGTTTGTCTTCTCAAACATTTATATTATCAGATTGCTTTTTAAACATTATCTTTTATTTGTTTTAGCATGTGTATGTGGGGTGTGGGGATTGGTGAATGGACTGACATAGAGTGACTAGAAGCCAACTTTCTGAGGTCAGCTTCCACCTTGTTGAAGGTAGGCCCCTCTAATTGTGTCTGTCATGTGTATATCCCTGGCCACTGGCTCACAAGCATCCAGGTGATTCTGCTGTACCTATCTCCCAGATGAATACTGGATTCACCAGTGCACGATACAGCATCTGGCCTTTTTACCTGGGTTCTAAAGCTGAAACTCATCTTTAAACATGCATACCAAGTGTTTTAACTCACTGAGCAATTCTACCTTCCCAAGCTGCTTGATTTTTTTTAGACAGTTATATTATGTATCACGGATTAGCTCACTATGTACCTCAAGCTAGCCTCAAGCTGGAAATGATTCTCCTTCCTCCACTTCTAGAGTACTGGAATCTCAGCCATATATATCCTGTCATGCCTGCCTTTCTGTTTATTTTATACCAATGACTACATAAAGGGAGTTCCTTTCCATACTCAGTAAGATGAAAAGGGGTGCTATATCCCTTTCAGGAAGCAGGGGTAATTTAAGCTATACATATTTTATGTTTCAAAGTATTCAGTTTGTCTTTGCTTTTGCTTTCTCACTTCCTCACCCCCACTCCATCCCTCCATACCATTTCCCCCTCTGCTTTCTTCTCTCTCTTCTTTTCCCTCTCTTTCCATTCCACTCTTCTCCCAGCTGAAAATTGCAGTCTCAACTCCTCTGTGATTTTATGTGTTAGGATTAAAAGAACAGTAAAGATGTCAGCACCTATCATAAGGAACCATACTATTACTTACCTATAAATATATATAACACGGAAGCTTATGTATGAATATACATATATAGTTTTAATTGAAATCTTCTCACCTGGGATGACAGTGCTCCCTCTAAGAGCCATATACCAGCTAACAAAAAACCCAAAACCAGGCATGAGAAACCCTAATTTAAGTTGTTGGTCAGGGTTGCCCAAAACAATATAGAATAGTCCAATTGTCCTTAGTTGCCAACCAGAAGTGAAGGTAGTCTCTACTGCTGAAGATACTGCATACTTTGGACATAGGTGCCAGATGGATCTATAGAGTCCCTATACTGGATCTGACCTGAAAGCTTTCTCCATGAAGACCAGTTTTCATGGTACCTGAAGACATTGTGCAAGCTTCTAAATGATGGAAGCAACCTAACAGTCCTACCCATTTATGATATCCATGAATCACAATAGCCACCATGGCATCATAATGTTAAAGTTGCATGAGTGGCATATACACATTGGTAGTAACCAACAACTCCCTAATGGAGTTGGACTTAAGGCCTACTCAATAAGAAGGGAATCATGCCTGGGACTGGAAACCTAGCCACCTACCCAGGGCTAGTAAAATCATAGATCTTAGGTAAGAACCTATAATCTTTACTAAACCAACATAATTCCTAACTACATTCTAAATATTTGTTCTTATATCCACAAATGTAGTCCTCACCCTTAATGAAGGAAAACTTCTCTTTGCAACAGACCACAACTAATTGTAGAAAACAACTAATCAAAAGTGTGTCACTCTGTCACAGTGGATGCATCTACAACACAACTTAAGGCAATGTGTCATTATATCAAGGAGGCAGGAAGATTGTAAGAGCCAGAGGAGCAAGGAGTTTGCTATGAAATTATATCTCCTAGAAATGTCAGGGGGTACACCCATGAAGCCTCACTAATATAGCTACCTAACCATGACCTAAATAAGGAAGACATTAATAGACATGCTAAGGTGAATAGAGGAGATCTCATGAAGCCTCAACCCTAGACAAAGAACTTCAGGCAACTACAGAATGCTTAAGTGGGAGAAATACCAGATCTTGTCTAGCACGTTTGTATTGTAGCATTCAGGAGCATCACCTAGTTAAAACAACTGATGGCTGTTTTCCCACCACAGCTTAAACAGAACCTTGTGGCACTAAGAAATGTGGCTAGACAAATGGAAGCTCTCAGTTCAGTCTCAATTTGATGTCTCTGTTCTGTAACCAAAGTGTGTGGTATCTTCAACAAGTGTCTTGCTATCTAGTGTTAGTGGGTGAACAAGAGTAAGAACAATAAGGATTATTATTTTAGACCCTCTGGACCTTCCCAGGCCAACAGCCCTAAGGAGGTATATCACTCGTGCCACTAAGGTTTGTGTTTCATAGCCTACCACTGAAGTCTAAGACAACATTATCTAATTATTCAGAGTACCATTGTTCAAACTGCTCTTATGTTTAAAAATTCACCTATCTACCCTTTCACATATGACTGTTAGCTTACATGTATGTCTGTACTATATGCATGTCATGCCTCTGGAGGGCAGAAGAAGGTAATGAACCTCCTGGTGCTAGAATTATAGACTGTGAGACACCATGTGGCTGCTGGAGTTGAACGTGGGTCCGTCCTCTGGAACAGTAGCCAGTGTTCTTAATCCCTGAGCCATCTCTCTAGACCCTGTATCTTTTTAATATTTTTAATAATTGTTATTTAATAAAATTAATAATTTTTAATAAATTGTGCTTTGTAGTTAACTTATAAAGCACTTGGTTTCCATGTGCTTTTTTTTCATACTTTCTTAGTTTTGATTGACTGATGCTATCTGCACTTTGCTCCATTCCCATGTAAACCTTTTCACACCTATTAACCTACCATCCTCTCATATTGCATGTGTTTTACTAGCATCACCTTTTTTTTTTGAGACAGGGTTTCTCTGTGTAGTCCTGGCTGTCCTGGAACTCACTCTATAGACCAGGCTGGCCTCGAACTCAGAAATCTACCAGCCTCTGCCTCCCAAGTGCTGGGATTAAAGGCATGGGCCACCACCACCTGGCCCTAGCATCACCTTAAGACCACTCCATTCTCACATCACCATGGCTCATCACTCTAATTTAAACACAGAAATTAAAAATTCTGAAGCTATGATCTACATATGAGAGAAGATGTGACCCTAGCTTACATCATCCAGTGTAGCTGGGCGGTGGTGGCGCACACCTTTAATCCCAGCACTTGGGAGGCAGAGGCAGGTGGATTTCTGAGTTCAAGGCCAGCCTGGTCTACAGAGTAAGTTCCAGGACAGTCAGGGTTATACAGAGAAACCCTGTCTCAAAAAACAAAAAACAAAACAAAGCAAAACAAAAAACCATCATCCAGTGTAATATTTTCTTATTTCATCCATATTGCTGAAAATTTCATGTCTAATGCTAATTAAATTCAACAATATATGTGGTGAAAATGAACCAAATTTTCATCATTCATTCATCGCTTGCTAGGTATCTAAGCTGATTGCATTTTCTAATTATTTTAAATAGAGCAGCAGTGAGCATGGATGTGTAGGATCTCAGTCTTGAAGTCTAGCATCCGTTGGGAATATGTACATAACTAAGAACAATATAGCTGAGTCATATTATAGCTCTATTGTTAGGTTTTATAGAAACTTCCTCAGTGACTTCCATAGTAGTGGCTGCACAAGCACACACTCCCAAGAAGAGTCAGAAGGAGCCACCCTTTCTCTCCATCCATGTGGGCCCTCATTACCATATTTTCTTCTTGAGGATCAAATGACTAGGATAGGATGAAATCCTAACACAGCTTGATATTTTATTTTCCTGATGGATAATAATTTTAAACACTTAAAAATACTCTTTAGCCATTTGTATTTTTCCTGATGTAAGAAAGACCTTGTCTTCTGTGTCCCTTTCACCTTCAAGAGACGATTTTAAGACACTTGCCCATCCTCAGTGAGGAGGAAGGAGAGAAAGGGGTCCGAACTCAGTTTACCCAGAGAATGTTTTATTCACCAAATCCCCTCTAATTTTCAACTTTCCACCTTTTTATATTCTCAAAATAAATAAAGAGTTCGTAAGTTGTGAAGCTACTTCCCATAGTTCTGTTGAAAGCACTCTTACTCATACAGTATATAAATCAGTATTTCCAATCAACATCTTGTTACATAGTCACAAAGCTGAATGAATATTATGCAATTAGACCATTGGCTTAGCACTCTCTCACTAGGAGCTCTAAGGCATTTCTTTCTCTCTGATCCACCCAAAGCTTTCTTTACACAGGATACACACAGTAGGCATTCAAATCATGAGTTGTGAAACTGAATAAGAACTTTTGTTCAGTTGAAGTTCAAGCAGTACATAATGAATTGGCTAGCATGCAGTGATCATTGTTATTGAAATCAATAATAATTTACTTATTAGCTGTGGTACTTGTCTGAAAAATAATTCTCTTTCCACTAAAGATTTCACATTCAGCATTTACTTGCCAGTAAGAATTTCCCATCATTAATATACCTTTTCATCACAGGCAGAATTGAATATTCATGTCCTATTCAAATCACTGTTACTGGAGCCTGGTGGTTTCAACCCCACCCGCGCTAGATAGTTAACCCATGATTTATGTGAAAATTTTATTACAAGTTTCCCACTTATAGACTCCTTTTCAGTCAGTTCTTTAATATGAACTGTAAACTTGGTAAGAAATTGCATGAAGGAGTTATGAAAGGCAGAGACATAGAATTTAGACTCATAATCAAAACTGTATGCTTATTCCACACACCAATAAAATTATTGCTCATTCTATATTTGCTATCTTGAATTCTTGTTTTAAATGTTCACCTAATGCTTTTTTCTATTACATTTATGGAGGACTATAAAACAAACAAACAAAAATGGCCAGGGTAAGAACTTTCTATGTGTGTGCACAGTATAGACTGCCAAGATGTCATACAAAAACATTTCTCTACCTGATAAATAGATTTGTACTTTAATCTTTTATTCAATTATGTTGTAGTAAATAGACTAGGACTTCTCTTCTAGTATCTTTGGTGGAAGTAATGAAGCCTTTGCAATATGAGATTTTATGACAGTTCACTATTAATAAATTTTACTGAGAACGAGAAAAGGCTGCCGAGGTTAGCTTGAAAATTATTGGATCTGCAGATTTGTGAGATGAATAAGTCGAGTTTTGCTATATCAAAAATATTTCCCATAATAATTTGTATGCTAAGTAGTTTATAATGATTTGGCCAGGAGCACAAGAAGCCACCATTAATTCATACTGATAACCCAGAGCTGGTGTGTTCCTTTACCAAGCAACTTATGAAAACAGGCCCAAATTACTGTCAGTGTTTAATTCTAATTAGGTCCCTTGCCCTGTGGCTTCCCCATGTAACTCTCTGATGGTAAATCAACCGTTAAATGACTAGGAGTGGCCTGAAAGGGTAAGCGCACCACCACGGAGCGGGGCAAGAGGGGCTGGATTAACTGGATTCCATCAATGCCTGCCTGCTTCTGCTTACTGCTTACATTTGACACTGTCCATCCTGGATGCTAGCATCCATCACTGAAATGAAGCACTTTAAAATAAGCACCGTCTAAGTTATTATTAATTGTAGACTATCTAAGTACCTCCCCTTGCACCTCATTAGAACGACAAACCTATATAGTTCACTAGCAAAATAATATCATATTGTTAAACCATCCTGCACAAATCCTCCAAGGATGGAGAGGCTCAAGTCCTACTCTCTAATCCACAGTGTGCACTTTAAGCACTTCTCTCTGCACCATTCCAGCTGTGCTCCTTAGTGTTCCTCCTCAGCAGATGATGCTGGCTTGCAGCCCCTCCTATTTCCCAAGACCATTTCCCTGAAATGGACCTTTCTTTCTTCTAACTCAACTCTTTAAAAGTACTGGTTATGTGCGTGTGCGTGTGCGTGTGCATGTGCGTCTGCACGTGCATGCAGGAGTGTGTGTGCTTGCGTTTGCAAGTGCATGTGTGTTCTTCTAAAGGAGATGGTAGAAAGTTGCTATGATCATCAACTGTAGTCAAACAGATACAGTTCCATGAGACTTTTAAAATACAGCATGGATCCTGTGAGCTATGGTGAAGACCTTTGTCTCTCCCTTCCTTTGTCCTGCATTACCCATGGCCTCCAATTGTTGTCCTAATTCAGTCTGAAGCTTGCAGCAGTAAAAGCAATGCCTCAAACAGGAGACAGGACCCAAAAGGGACTAGAAGAAATCAGTACCGCCTGGCTTCAAAAAAAAAAAGCATTTGAAAGTTAGCTTTATTAATTTGATTGTTCCAAAGAAAGATAAAATAATATCCAAATATTCTTAGACTCTGGGCGGCTGCGAGGAGCTTCAGCATCTTCCTCGGGTATAGGTAAGACACTTGAGTGATATCATCACAGAGTGTGTCTGAGGATGCACTGCACGGTGCGCTGAGAGAGGATAGCTCTGAAGTCTGCAGCACAGCCAAAGGCTGAACCAAGTAGCTAAACGAACAGAAAGCTTAGTGATCCACTGGGACCTAGACTGATAAAAGCAGAAATTACTGCCAATGATAGAAAAATGACCCAATGTAAACTTCAAATTACATCTCTAAGTCCGTAAAGTCTCCAGAAAATGCTAGCTGTAACATGATGGGTTAATAATCACACTTTCAGGGAGAAAAAAAAAAAGCAAGAGGCCAAAATAACAGTGATTTGAGAGAGGCATGAATATTCAATTCTGCCTGTGATCAGAAGTTACATTAATGATGGGAAGATTTAACTGACAAGTAAATGCTGAAATGAAATCCTTAATGGAAAGAGAAATATTTTTCAGAAACACATTGCAGATAATAAGTAAATTATTACCAACTTCAATAAAACATGATGATGAACATGCAAACCTTTAATGTCTAACATGAGGCGTGAGTGAACAATGGTGTTTTCAGGAAGATTCGCACCTTCTGCATTGCTCCTTTTATTTTTAAAGTATCCATCTCTCTTAGAGATTTCTTTCAACTACTAATAAAAGAAAAGCTGTTAGAGGGTTTTAAAGATAATCTTTATTATTAAAAGAATAAAGAAAAGTCAAGGCATCTTTTGTAATCCTACTAGCAAATATTATTTTTAAGCAATCTTTAATATTTTTAGATCTGACAATAAACACATTTATAACTGCAGAAAATATTAATAAAAATATTTAGACCTTCATCATACTAGGCATAGAGTAGAATTTGTGTTATTTTATCTTAAATACCAAAGTTTCCAATTGTTACATTTGGCCAGAGGGTGTTACTGTTTTGTTGTCAGGGATAAAAACTAGAAAAAAAAAAGCCTTTCAAGGACACATTGTTTGCAGTCTTATTTCATGATGCAAAATTTATTTGGGATCCACAGCCAGCTCCTGGATGAATGTTCTAGTAGATGATTAGTTGGTCAAATGACTAGCTGTGTGAGTTTGGTAGAAAAGTCATGTCTTTTTCTTCTGTTCAGGGTTCTGGGTTGGTCTCTAAGGACAATAGAAAAAAATTTTACCTATCAGGATGAGGCTACAAAGATCCTTGCTGAAGCAGAATAGGCAAGGATGTACAACTGAGTACAGTACCTAACTTGCAACTACTTAACTAGAACAGCAATACAATGCAGTTCTACCCTAGAAGAGAATCATCAAGGATTTTTTGACCCCACGGCCTTTGAACCCACAATCAGAGTGGGTAATTCCCTCCAAATAGAGATCTATCACCTCAGTCAAATTCCAGGTCCTCCACCTCTGAAACTTCCTATCTGTCTAGAAATAATGATCAGACATGGGAGAAGAAATTCACTGGAAAAATGAATTCTCATTGAGTCCTACCATGATTTAGTATGATCCTAGCACCTCTGTTAAATTTCACTGTAAGACTAACATCCAAAAGCATTATTGCTGCAACACAGAACATCATAGCATTATGTTCTCATATTAGTGGACTTTTAAAACCAGTTTTTAAATGTCTACATATCTGTGTGTCCTTTTTAAATGAGTACTTTTGATATATTCAAGCATTGTGCTGGATATATTTTATTAAATAACTGTTATGAGAAATAAATATGAGCTCACACAGGCAAGATGTCTGTCATGCAGAAGTGACTTCTGTCCCACTGCTACATTTCTGGTCACTCAGAATTTCCTCTGCCTTCCCATCGATATTGCAATTCAAGTTGAATTTAGAATTTTATTTAAAAACAACTAGAATGAATGAGTTGCATAATGCATTTTGTTTTTGCTTTTGTTTTTTCGAGACAGGGTTTCTCTGTGTAGCCCTGGATGTCCTGAAACTCACTCTGTAGACCAGGTTGGCCTCAAACTCAGAAATCCACCTGCCTCTCTGCCTCCCAAGTGCTGGGATTAAAGGCGTGAGCCACCACCGCCCGGTTGCATGATAGATTTCTTATTTTGGTATTGGAGTTTATGTTGGTTTCATTTTGTTTTATTGGTTTGTTTTGTTTGAGCTAGAGTTATACATTCCAGACTAGCCAGAAGTTCACTAAATAGGCAACCCAAACTGGTCTACAATTCTTGATCTTCCTAAACAGCTTATTGGGTGTTGGGAATAAAGGTATGTGAAGCAAGTCCATCTGAATGGAATTATAAAGTAAATTAAAAGTCTTGTTTTGAAAGAATTGGAAGCTGAATTGAAATGATAAATGTTCATGACAGTAGAAAGGAGTTTGGCATCCAGCAGGATGTGATAAATACAATGTAGATGGACTCTTCTCCCAGCTCACCAGGTACTATCCTAACCTACAACTACATAAGCCCAAAACCCACTTGGTCTCTACTTCATTCTTCAGGCAAGCCTCCTATTCATCCTCTCCAGTGTTCAGCTGTCTCAACTGCTCAATCAGCTCCTCCCACCCCAAATTCTCTTTGGCTTTTGCCTTCCTAATTGGATGTCCTGAGTATAGACTGATTCTTCCTTGAACTACAACTACCAGAAAAAAGTAACACCAACATACCATTCATGAACACAAATGATGCTCCTTCCATTGAGATGTGTATCTCAATTAGCTTGATAAATCAGAATGAACCAATCAGAACACAGGTAGACCTATAGATGACTAATTACACTTTGTTCTTTGCATTAGATTCCCTGGCTTACTTTCTCTTCAATGTACAGTCTAATTTATCTCAGATAAATTATAAAAATTATAAAATTATTATAAAATATAATTATAAAAATTATAAAAATGCACATTATGACTTTTTTTTTTACCACTGGGCTTGGTAGTAAAGGTGCATACTAAACATTCATAAGGCCCTGGAGTCAATCCCAAGCACCATCAAAGAAACAAAACTTACAAGAAAAAAGTATGTTTCCATTGAATGTACATGGGAAGAGGAACTAAACATAGTAAAAATAATTTGCTACATTGGATCTCCAAGGCGCCTAACATAGGACTAATTTAAAAATTAAACTACTCAGCAGTTGCTCTCATGACCAAACTCTTATACTGACCAGACTGATCTCTTACAGTTATCCACACAAATACGTGATAACTGTTCCTGTACAAAAGAAGCTAGAGTTTTGCAAATTGGGGGTAAAATAAGGGAGAAAGCCATGCACATCAGAAACTCAAGTGATATGAATTCAGACAGCTGTAATACCAAGAGAACTGTCATTTGAAGTAATGACTCTGTTTCGCTTCATGTAAGCTGGTATTCGATTATACAAAAATAGTTAAAAACTTGAAACTACAAACTAAATAATTGAAAAACACATCCCTAAATTGTTTGATTTGTGAAGAGAATATGGATCCAGGTGACTTACTGTGTTTATCTTTCCATATCATGTCCTATGGGGAATTTCACTAATGAATGTCACAGACTTTCAAATTAAAGATGTTTGCTCTCTGGGGGCTGGGGCTGGAATGGTGGCTCAGTAGTTAAGAGCACTAGCTGATCTTCCAGAAGACCTGAGTTCAATTCTGAGCACCCAGATGGAGGCTCACAATCACCTGTTACTCCAGTTCCAGAGGTTCTGATGCCATCTTCTGGTCTCTGCAGGCACTTGTACATACATGCTGCACAGATAGAAATGCAAGCAAAACCTCCATACACCTAAAATAAAGGTAAAAGGAAAGATACTTATGCTTTATATGTAAATACTATATTACAGACAAGAGGACATCATACTAATACTCTGTGGGGAAAGAAAATGAATGCATGGATTTTTCCTAATAAAAATTCTAGGAATCCTTAATATACAAATGAAAACCTAAGAAACATATTTAATTACCAGAGTAGATTTTCTATTTCAGGACTCAGTAAATGAGTCCTGTGCTCCTGAAGAGAGGAGCACCATACTAGAGGGGAACACACTACACTGTGAGGAAGACAGGGTATTACAGAAGTCCAAAACAGGGAAGAGTCAGATGGAAGTTCTCAGGCGTAGCTCTGAAGCCCATTAGATAGGCACAGGTGAATTTCTTCAATGTTTGCTCCCAGGACAAATACATGTTTAAATTTTGCCTGAACTGTTGAAGTATTGTGAGGTCAGTAAAGTAGTTGAGACTTAACGTTTGCACTTCTCACATTGTAGGATAATTTTATTGTATTTTTTGTAACAGCTGTTGTTACTTTATTTTATAAATATGAAGGTATGGTTAGTCCTCCCCGCTCCGTGACCTTATGCTGGTTAGTTTTCATCAACTCTACACTAGCAAGAGTGATCTCAGAAAACAGAATCTCAATTAAGAAAATGCCTTCATCAGATTCGACTGCAGGCAAGTCTGTGGATCATATTCCTGATTCATGGTTCATGTGGAAGGTCACAGCCCTTTGTGAACAATGCCACCCTTGGGAGACGGAGCAAACCACAGAGAACACACCGGTAAGCCACATTCTTCCATCCACGGATTCTCCCTCAGTCCCCGCTTCCAGGTACCTAGCTTGAATTCCCGCTCTGGCTTCCTTTTAGGATGGACTATCAGTTGTGATGTAAAATAAACCCTTTCCTCCCCAAGCTGCTTTGTGTCATGGGATCATCACAGTTGGCAATAGAAATCCAAACAGTACTCTCTAGTCAGCTGAAACCCACCCCACACCCCTTCCTCAAGGCCAGCTATGCCTCTTTTAAGTTCTGTCCCGAGCACAGAGATTTGCGGTAACATTAACTTTTATTTTAACTTTACTTTCATGACTTTCTGTGTATGCAATGCTTCCTGCCAAGTAGCTGGACCATTCACTATAAACCTAGCCTGCAACACTGTGGGCTGCCCTCGAGTTGACCGTCTGCACCAGTGAAAGGCGCTGTTGTGAAGATGTGCCCCCTTGCCCTGAGCTGCCATTTCAGGCCAGAGGATTTCCAAGGGTGATCCTATTATATCGCCACAGCCACTGCATTCACCCATTTGAGTCATATTTTGGCTCAAAGCCTAATGGAAGACACAGTCAATACTGAATTCAGATGAATTTGTTCTTCAGTGTTTCTAAAGAATACTTTTATAATAAAGCTTTACATGCAATAAGTATCAATGTAATTGACAGTTATAATATCAAATAGCAGAACACATAGCATTTGATTTACGTAATGGATTATAAGAAAAAAGGCCTATGTAAAGTCAATGTCTTTCATCTTCCCACTGATTTTATTCCAAATTCATATGTATTTTCTGCTGGCAAAAGTTTGACCACTGTACATGGAAGTGCCTATAATAAGGAATATGGTAACTCACATAAAAATTGAGTATTTAAAATAAATACATTTTTTTCTAATGAAACATTAACCAGGCCCTCAAAAGTACAATAATGCAACAAACTAAAACACTTTAAAATAAAACTGAACAATTAACTGTGGTACGTCAGGAGAAATCAAATGCACTGTATGCCTTACACATCGCCATTTCTAAAGAAAAGCTATGATGCTGAAGAATTCCCCAAAACAGAGTGCTGCAACATTTCATGAAGCTACTTAGATCTACTTTATGTGTAGTTTAAACACAAATTTAAGAAATTGGTCTCTAAGCATTTGCTTTTCACAGACTTTACACTGACAGCTGCTAACTTGCTGTGTTACCTTAGAATCCATTTCAAATCTCTGGTCTGTTTCTCATTTACATAATTGTTTCCTCTTGGGGGACAGGGGGAGCTATGGCAATTGGCATCCTCACCGAGTGGCTGTGGGTTGCAGGCTCAGCAATGGAGAAGCAGAGTGAATAGGACGGCACCCAGGCTGTGGGATGATCACACACTACTGAGCGCCATTCCGGCCCGAGCCGGACCACGGGCTGCCAGGACCCTGATCACCTTCCTGTTGCTGCTCCCGGCCTCAGGAGAGGGGAGCTCCCACAGGGACTGCCCCCGCTAGGCCCTGTCTATCCTGACCCCTTTATCAATGTTGCACAGTTATTTAGAAAAAAAAAATTGTTTCCTCTTAATGTTCTATAGAGATGATACAAAGCAAGCAAGAAAGAAGTCAAATTTGGCTTCCATTATATCTATATTCAAGTGCCACAGAGGAACATCATGGATACATAGACTGGCAAACCTTTATATTTGCTTCCAGGCTTCTGAAATGGACACAAGCTGAATTAGAAATGGTGTCTACTACACAAACACACACTAAACTCAGATCCTTTCATCACAATGTAGTCCCAGATACATCAGCTCAGTTTGAAATTCTCACTGGATTAATCTATCATTTCCTTTTTTAAAGTTTTCTGTTTGTTTTGTGCTCAAATGATGGTGGTGGTGGTAGTGATTTTAAATAACTCATGTACTCCAATGTGCATGAATTTTATGTTTATCAGTTAGAGGTCAAATCCATCTTCATCTTTTTCTATGAAAGCATAAACATTCTCTCTAATACACCTGGGATTATTCACCTAATCAAGTTGCTGGGGTTTTCAGCACAATACTGTATATATCAAATAGGAAAGAGGGAATGGCTTGCAGTGTACTTCTGAGAATCCCTTTGTTGGGCTGGCATCCAAGACACACATTGGTTGGTTTGCCTTTGCAGCTCTGTCTTCTTCAAATGTCATCTCTGCCTCACAGTATGTGTAAGCTAGAGCCTTTGCTTAGGTTTATCATGTTATCATAATTAAATGATTGATCACAAACATGGCTCATGCATGTCATTGTCTTTCTGTCTTCTACAACTCTATCTTCACATTGCCTCCCTGCACAATTGATCTGGAAAGTCTCAATCTTTCTTCCTCTATTACAAGAACAATTTATTTTACTGTAAAGCCTTGGCTATAGCTATCACTCAGACATTGAAGGAGGAAGCTTACTTTCTGATCTATAGATTGCCTGAGTGTGATTTCCAATAGCCACAGGAAACATCATTCTAGAAACTTCTAGCAGTTTTGATTACCTGCCAGCATTTATTCCCTCCATCTCTCATGTGGTCAGGCTGTTCAGATTTTGACAAGCCTTCTTACTCAAGTATACTGCATGGGCCAGCAACTCTCAATAACACCTGGAAACTCACTACAAAAAATAAAAATAAATAACAATCAAAAAAGTTACAGGGCCTATTCCAACTGAATCAAAGCTACAGGTAACCCCCTTGTCAAACAAACTTCAAGATTTCACATAACTTAGTGGTAAGCCAGTATCACACATAATTTCCTACAAAAGTCAGTTTCAGATGTGCAAAATCCTAAGATTATTCAACCAGTGTTACTTGGGATTTGGAATTTTTGCTTATCAGCATTTCTTATAACATATGTCAAATAGGCCATCCTGTCTGTCTGGGCCGGTGTCCTGAGCAGACCTTGGGCACAAACTCTGCAGCCAGTCCACAAAATCCAGAGGAAGCTCTATTCCCAGGTGCTCTAACATGCCCAGGATCATAAGATCAGAGGTGAAGAGGACACAACATCTGTCCCAAGACCGGTATTTAACTCGGAACAGCAGGACCCAGGCACATAGGAACTCTGCCAGTCCAGTCGCATTGGGTTCCTTCTAGTCTGTCTGGACTAGTGCCCTGAGCAGATCTTAGGTGTAAACTCTGCACCGAATCTCATAATATCCAGAGGAAGCTCTACTCCCACTCACTCTAACACACCCAGATCACAGGATCAGAGGATCCCAGAATCACAAGATCACAAAGTCATCTTGACTCTGAGGAGTTCTGAGACAACCAGGATCACAGGAAGGACAGGCTCCAGTAAGATACAGCTAGAACAAGTAGCACTAGAGACAACCAGATGGCCAGAGGCAAGCATAAGAACATAAACAATAGAAACCAAGGTTACTTGGCATCAATAGAACCCAGTTCTCCCACCATAGCAAGTCCTGAACATACCATCACACCAGAAAAGCAAGATTCAAATCTAAAGTCACTTCTCATGATGATGATAGAGGACTTTAAGAAGGACATAAATAACTACCTCAAAAAAATACAGGAGAACACAGGTAAACAGCTAGAAGCCCTTAAAGAGGGAACACAAAAATCCCTTAAAGAACTACAGGAAAAGACAATCAAACACACAAAGAAAATGAACAAAACCATCCAGGATCTAAAACTTGAAATTCAAAAAATAAAGAAATCACAAAGGGAGACAACCTTGGAGATAGAAAACCTAGGAAAAAGATCAAGAGTCATAGATACAAGCATCACCAACAAAATACAAGAGATAGAAGAAAGAATCTCAGGGAGAGAAGAAGCCATAGAAAACATTGACACAACAGCAAAAGAAAACACAAAAAGCAAAAAGATCCTAACCCAAAACATCCAGGAAATCCAGGACACAATAAGAAGACCAAACCTAAGGATAATAGGTATAGAAGAGAGTGAAGACTCCCAAATTAAAGGGCCAGTAAATATCTTCAACAAAATTATAGAAGAAAACGTCCCTAACCTAAAGAAAGAGATGCCCATGAACATACAAGAAGCCTACAGCACTCCAAGTAGACTGGACCAGAAAAGAAATTCCTCCTGTCACATAATAATCAAAACACCAAAAACACTAAACAAAGAAAAAATATTAAAAGCAGTAAGGGCAAAAGGTCCAGTAACATATAAAGACAGGCCTATCAGAATTACACCAGATTTCTCACCAGAGACTATGAAAGCTAGAAGATCCTAGGCAGATGTCATACAGACCCTAAGAGAACACAAATGACAGCCCAGGATACTATACCCAGCAAAACTCTCAATTACCATAGATAGAGAAAACAAGATATTCCATGACAAAACCACATTTACACAATATCTTTCCATAAATCCAGCCCTACAAAGGATAATAGATGGAAAACAGCAACATAAGGAGCAAAACTACACCCTATAAAAAGCAAAAAAGTAATCTTTCAAAAAATACACACAAACATAATTCCACCTCTAACAGCAAAAATAACAGGAAGTAACAATTACTTTTCCTTAATATCTCTTAATATGAAAATTAATGTTAAGAACATATCCTAATTGATTGAATTCCAAAAATATGAGGCATTAGAAATTTGTTGACTGTCGTCCAGTGGTCACTCTAATTTGGTAATTGGATAACTAGGTCCAATATTGTACAATCCACATACACTTTCTGCTTGTTTGTTTGTGACAGTGTCTTGCTGTGTACCACATAATGTTCTTGAAATCATACTTCTCCTATCTCAGCCTCTCTATTAGTAGGATTGTTCGTTTGATGTTTTTATACTATATATTGTTTTCAGAACAGCTTACATATTTCAAAATTATTTATACAGCCAAATGAAATGTTGACAATTAATTTGGGAGGTGGCTTATAAGAGAACAACAAAGAGTGAGACTGAATGATGCTCGATATTTATAATTATTTTATCAGTTTTGAAGAAGAGGACTTTATAAGTTACTCTTTTCCTGAGATTTATGCTTTCCAAAATCATCACAGCCCATGAACCAGATTCTTAGCCTCACCTAATGTCTGTGCCACTCTCCAAGCAGAACCATTGTTCATTGAAACAGTTGGTGAATGACTTCCTGGATAGACCATCTTAATACATACACCATTTCTTAAATGAATGTAACCTGTTCCCTGTGAGCTGAGAATGAAGACAATCACTCAAGTCAAATAGCTTTGACCATAGCAGGAAATCATGCCTACAATTCATTCCTTGGCTCAGCAGAACTATCAACTCTTAGCTTAGCTACTATGGATGCAAAATCCTTTGATGATATGGGGGTCATAGAAGTACAGCCTTATTACAATGAACTCCAATGTCTAAAAATTGTTCTTATTTTGGGTTTGTACCACAGTAAGAGCCAAGATTTTAAGCTCTACTAAAAAAACAAAACAAACAAACAAAAAGTTTTCAACTATTTATGTTCATTTTTAAAACACTAATAGTGATATATTATTTTAAAATAGCATACAGTTAATATATTTGGAGTTATTTAAAATTTATATTGAGAAATACATATGTATTTTGAGTATTGCTATAGACAAGCATCTATATAAGACTGATCAATTGATTGCTGTTTTATATCAAACAACTTTTATAATACTCATTTTTATTGTTATAATATTTTATAAATTTTTAAAAAATATGATAAAAAATGAAAGGTATGGCTGGTATTGAAGGGGGTATCTGGGAGGAGTTGGGGTACAAAAGGGAAAGAAGAATGTGATGTAATTCTACTTACTTAAAATATGTTTTTAAATGTTAACAAATTCAGATAAATTGAAATTATGTATCTTTTCTCATCATAAGGCAATAAAACTTAAATCAAATAAAAATATGTCAAATAGGTATATGGAGTCAAAAAAGCCTGTCTTGACTCCTGAGGCTGTCTTAAAAATGGTGACAAATTAAGCCTGGGTATAAATCAACACTAATCATCATTTGTCTGGATACTGAAAGCAGTGTTTCAGATCTGAGATATCATCAGATTGGGAATATTTGTCTAGAAGATACCACTCTCCAAACACCACTCATGGACAACTGAGCTGAATTTAGTCTGGTCTGGCCTGGTCTGGTCTGGTCTGGTCTGGTCTGGTCTGGCCTGGCCTGGTCTGGTCTGGGTTGGGTTGGGTTGGGTTGGGTTGGGTTGGGTTGGGTTGGGTTGGGTTGGGTTGGGTTGGGTTGGGTTGGGTTGCTTTGCTTTGCTTTGCTTTGCTTTGCTTTGCTTTAGTTTGATTTCCTAAGTACTATGAGGTCCAACTACATTATGAGGCCACAGTGGGTCTCAGAAGCATGAAAGCAGACCCTGTGACCACACTGCCCTCTGAAGGTCATCTTAACCTTTGAGAAAGCAAGTGAAATGTATTATTGTTTGTTGTGGCAGGGAAACTGGCCAGAAGAACAAATCCGGGTCATACCACTCCAAGTCAAGAAATATTTATACATTTTAAAGAGGTAAGGGGAGCTCTCTTCTCTTTTCTCTCTTTCTCTTCTCTCTTCTCTCTTCTCTCCCTTCTCTCTTCTCTCTGCACATACACCCTTCTTTCTCACACCACCCCTACCCCAGAGAGATTCTCCTGCCCACGATCCTTGAGGTCAGCGAACTCATCCAAGTGCAGCTTCCCAATAAACCTGCCTTTGATGAAATCTAAAATAAAGTAGGGTTGGTGTAGGGAGTCAAGAAAAAATTCTGGAAGAAGCTAGAGTAAGGAGTGCTGGGACCATTTTCCCCTGCCTGGGCAATGTTTGCAATGTCGTGTTCATTCAGTATAATGACTGTGGAGCATGGGAAAACATTAAAGGCTTTAGAATTCCAGGAGAAGGCTTAGAGAGTAAATTGTGGTTAATTGTAGCTTATTTGAGCTCTTAGGGTATTATCCATAGCTAGAACATTATTAACTGCATTTATGGGGAAAATAGAAAATGACCATGTACACTCAGGCTCAGAAAAGATGTGAGAGATTACCTTAAAGTTATACCAATAAGTTCTCTCTTGGTATAGAAGCACCCTATACCAATCAGGAAGGTTTAGAAAAATTAGGTTGTTTTGTTTTAGAGTTCATTTGAATGAAGTCTTACCAACAAGATGGGAACAGGACCAGATATTGGGGGGAACAGGGGTGAAGCCCTAAGGGCCAGCAGAAAGAATGAAAATATGCAGCCTCAGGGGGTGGGAGATGGGGGGACCATCTAAAAAGTACCAAACATCTGGGAGATGTGAGCCTCTCAGGACCCAAAGGGACCTTAGATGAAATGCCCAACAGTAGGGTGGAGGGAACTTGGAGAGTCCACCTCCAGTAGAAAGACAGGGTATCAAGAGGAGGGATGGGTTTGCCATCTCACAGTCAAAATCTCTGACCCAGAATTGTTCCTGTCTAACAGAAATGCAGGGACAAGAATGGAGAAGACACTGAGGAAAAGGCAGTCCAGTGACCAACCCAATTTGGGATCTATCTCAAGGGGAGGCTCCAAGGCCTGACACTATTACTGATGCTATGATGTGGTTATAGACAGGAGCTTAGCATGGCTGTCCTCCAAGTAGCTGACTGAGATGGATGCAGATGCTTACAACCAACAATTGGACTGAAGTCAATGACCCCTGTAGTTGAATTAAGTAAAGTCTGGAAGAAGCTGAGGAGGAAGGCTACCCCATAGGAAGACCAGCAGTCTCAAATAACCCGGACACACCCACCTCCTTCCACTCCCGAGATTTCTCAGACCCTGAGCCGCCAAACAGGGAGCATAGATGAGCTAGTCTGGACGCCCTCACCCCGACACACATACAACAGAGGACTGCCTGGTCTGGCCTCAGTGGGAGAAGACACGCCTAACCCTTGAGAGACTTGAAGCCTCAAGGAGTGGGGAGGCCTGGTGGGAGGGGGACATCCTCTTGGAGACAGGGGGAGGAGGAATGAGATGAGGAACTGGGAAGGCAGACTAAGAAGGGGGTAGCAACTAGACTGTAAAAAAAAGTATAAAAACACAACGAAAACAGAAGATTTATAAAAGAAATCAAAAGTGAATGAGCTGAAAAGCAGAAAAACAGAAGAAAATTCAAGAGAATATTCAAACACAGATTTGATACATCTGAAGAATCAAGGAAAACAATGTAAATCAAGGGAAACTATCAAGCCTGCAAAAAAGAAAGAAGAAAGATTGAACAAAAGTGACCAGAGCTAAGAGACCTCCGTGACAAGTGAATCAATAAATACATTACAAGAATCCCAGAACAGATAAAGAACAGAGAATCTTAGAAAGTTATTAAAAATCTCACAAAAACAGTGAAAGTATAGTTGGGAATATCTAAGAAGCTCAGTGAATACTGTGTAGTAGAAACTCAAAAACAAGAGTTAAACCATCAGAACAAGCAGAGAATGATGTGAGCAACTAGAATTGAAGGTATTCTAAGCAGAACACTGGCCTGCCAGAAAGACTGTGATGTAGACCAATGAAATGGAGTAGACCCCAGAAAGAAACCTTCCCAACAACAGTCAGGTGCCAGCACCATTCAAGGCAGAAAAGCAGTATTTCAAAAAATTAGCAGCAGAAAAACTAGATATCTAAAAGCAAAAGATAGAAGTTTGATGCTTATCAATACCAATTCAGGTTAACTAAACTAATTATTGCAAAATAGATCAAAGAACTAATTGTGCATTGTAAAACTACAAAATTCTTGGGAGAAAATATATGAAGTAGGAAACTGAAAACAATAAATTTCATAGTAATATTTTTGTAACTGACATCAAAGTCCCAAGAAATGGACAAATTGGATTCCATGCAAGTATCTTAATTTGAACATCAAATAACAGTATCAACAGAGTTAAAAAAAAATAACCCACTAGCTGGGCAGTGGTGGCGCACACCTTTAATCCCAGCACTTGGGAGGCAGAGGCAGGTGGATTTCTGAGTTGGAGGCCAGCCTGGTCTACAGAGTGAGTTCCAGGACAGCCAGGGCTATATAGAGAAACCCTGTCTCAAAAAAACAAAAACAAAAACAAAAACAAAACAAAAACAAAAAGAAATGACTTAAAGGAAGCAGTAAGTAGTAGAGACGCTATAAAAATAAAGTATGGCAGTTTCTGAAAACACACACACAAAGAAATTTTATTTCTGAATATATAACAATCAAGATGTAGAACTCTTGGCTCCTCCAGCACCAAGTCTGCCTGCATATTGCCATGCTTCCTGTTGTGATGATAATGCACTGAACCTCTGAAACCATTTTCTTTTAGTCATGGTGTTTCATCACAACAATGAAACCTAAACTAAGACATTTGTGTATGTGTGGTCATAGCAGCAATTTCACAATACTTAAATCCTGGAATCAAGCCATGTCCACAGACAGATGAACAGGTATACAAACTTTGGTATATACATTTTGACCTTAAAAGGAATGGAAGTTCTGACAAATGTTGTATATAAGTCAAGAACATTCTACTAAAGGAAGTTGGTCACAAAATGAAATAAAATGCTATGTGGAACCACTTATGTGAGGAGCTTAAAATAGTAAAAATCATAGAAACAGAAGGCAGGATGACATTTTTTAGGGACTGAAGGTATTTGGGGAATGAAAAATGTTATTTAATGGGTATAGAGTTTCAGCTTGGGAAAATGAATAGTCATGAACACAGTGGTGATAATCTCACATTTTATCTTAGGCTTTTCGCAGAAGAGGACAGACAATCTTTCTAAGTATCTCAGGCTAGCCTGGACCTCATTATATAGCCCAGGCTGTTTCCAGGTTTGTAACTCTCCTGTCTTAACATTCCAAGTACTAGAATTAGATGCATGAGCTACCATAGTCAACACTGATTATAGCTTTTGAATATACTAATAATATGGTAAATTCTGGGGTCTGGATGATGATGCATCAGTTACGAGTACTGGCTGTTCTCCAAGGGACATGAGTTCAATGTCCAAGAACACATGTTGGCTCACAACAGTCTGTAAACCAGTTCCGGGGGAGGGGGGGCAACATCCTTCTGGCCATTGTGGGAACTAAATGCATGTGGTGCACAGACATACATATATGCAGAACATCCATGCTCATAATATAAAATGGGAAAGTTTTGTTATGGGATGTGATGTTTACCACAGTAACAAAGGAAAAAAGAGTGGAGATGAAGGGGAAAAAAGGGAGCAGGAGGCAGCAAAAGAGGAAGGAGGAAGAGCAGGAGGAGGACGGGAGAAACAGACATATGATGACCACAAAGTAGTTATTGCCTGGCCTTTCTTCTGCCCAAGGCTGGTAAAATTATACAAATAGAAATGGTAAATAAACAACCCTCTGCAATCCTTATACGTGTAATTGTCCTAGCACTTCCGAGACAATAAATGGAAGCATTCATTACTGCTCCTTCGCTAGATTCCTCTCTCTCAAGATTGTTTTATACTATAAATAAAACCCCATTCCAAACATGCTAGCATTACGATCATGTTTTCTTACCCAAACTTCTTACAGCAGAGGTTTTATTTTACTGTGCAATACATATGGAGTATAGTATTTATCTGCTTAGGATCCAATCCTGATATATCATTCACTAAGTGTTAGACTCAGGCCAAGGTGTTTAACCTTCTGTGTTTCATTTCATATAATGAGTTGAAGATAATATCAGTTTGTATTGTATTGGATTAAGACAATGAGAGATAAAGTGTTCCTAATAGCTCCTAATACTCGGCTAAAAATAAATTAATTAAGATTATCATTTTTCTATCTCCCCTTTAATTTTTCTAAAATGTTCAAAAATCAATCAAGATGCATATGCATATAAAATATATCTATATTTATATAATTTTTAGAGTGTATACAACTTTGAGAAATAAAAACCTTCATAAACACTTCTAGTACTTTGCTTAGCACTAGAGAGCACATTTTTCTTGCTTACTAAGGATTTGAGGTCACCAGTCCACAAAATGTGAATATTAGGAAGGGAACAAGAAGAGGGAGACTGAAAAGGTAGCTGAAGAAATCACTATTCTGTCTTTCCTTTGCTGGTTTCAATGCTAATCAGCCATTTCTGAGGACAAGAATTATCCCTGGGCACATTCCTTTGGACCTTTTTAACTCCCCTTTTTCTTTCCTGCTGGCTTTATTTTTAGATGAGTATCATACAGGAAATTCCAGTCCACTAAGAGACGTTGAACCTTTTCAGTAAAGATCAAAGAGAGTAGGCATTGGGAAATCAATAGTGCATCGAGCTAAGGAAGGATGATGGAAGGGATCGCCTTGTTTCCATCGTCCCTTTGAAAGAGGAAACGCAACTTTCACATGTACCTAATGCACAGCATATATATACATATATGTATATGTCTATATATATGCTAATTAAATCGCAATTTCAAATCAAGATAGCAGAAAGACCTACAGAGCACATATAGCCACAAAACTATTCTAATGCCTTAAAACCGGATGGGTGAGGGTGTGTAAGGTAGGAAGGGACAGCGATGATTTCACCACTTACTGCTGAGGGTTGCCAAATATGTTTTAAGTACCTCATGTACTGGAAATACACTGCCAATTAGCTTTCTTGTATTGTGGATAGGAAGTGAAGGGTTTCCTTTCTTTCCTGTTTATATTACACATTGATCGCTGCATATTCAAATCCCCTTCTTCTGCACTTGAAGGAATTGATTATAGGGCGTAACTTTATCACACTTTGTATCTTTTGGAATTGAGACTTAGATGTCAAAGAGTGAATGTTCTGATGAAGTTATTGGCTTACAGGTACTTTCCACTTCTGTTTTTAAACACTTGGAATTGGATACAGCTTACTGTATAGTGATATAAGTTCAAAAAAGCTATTAAACCAAAACTGGCCCCAGACTGAGCAAAGTCATAAGCCCTGCAATGACAGTAGCCACAGACTCATGCGATCTCATCATGTTACACTTAATCGTGGGACACTGACACAGAACTTCCGTTTGTAACGCATTTACCTTAAAGCTGGAACAACCACCAACTTTTGCCAATTATTCTGAGGCTCTTGATGACAACACATAATAAGTTGACTCTCAGTCAGAGGATGATCTACTGTGAACTTTATTTTACGATTAGATTCTCTAGTACTGAATTCTTAGTTCAGATAACCTGGAAACGGACTTTGTTGACACATAACAGCATACAAAACTGTGAAGAATTCACCACATTATCACTGACATACTCACATGAGAAAAATAAAAAGTCTATTAATTATGCAATATGTTTTATAAAAGTGACTATCAGGATGTAATGTTACAAAAGGATCTATTTAAGTTTCACTTTACTGAAGATCATCAAACAGTGTGCAATTTTAGTTCATCTTCATCCATTACATCTAAATATATTTCCCTAAGTAGAATTTATTCCAAGTAAAAAGAAATCCTTATAGTACAAACAGATAAAAGCATCTAAATGTGACTCATCTGTTCAACAGACATCATCATGGAGGACGCTATTACCAACAGTGTTTTGCAGCATGCACAAACTTTTTAATACATTAGAGGATGTGCACAAATGTGTGAGTGTGTATGATCGTGTGTGTGTGTGTGTGTGTGTGTGTGTGTGTGTGTGTGTGTGTGTGTGTGTGCGTATGTGTATGCATGTAAAATGAACGGACAAATTTTATAGTTTACTATTTTCTTAGTACTTATCTATAAGTCTCTGCCTGATCATAGGGTCATCATAACCATACTATCTTCTCATTGCATTAAGCACATCCTAAAATCTGCATACTTTAACACATGCACAGGGAATTACATTTGGCCCCGTCCCTCACTGTGCCTTCTACTTATGTCAAGGTTTGTTAAGGAAAAGAAGACTTGTGCAGACATGGAGAAGAAATACTTGTGTGAGGTTTATTTTGCCATTTCTGTAGAATACTGCATTTCACAAAATAGTCTAAGCAAAGTGTTTTCTTACAGGGGATCATTTCTTGGGGTTGGTATTCCAAATAACACACTTTGGGAATTGTTGAGCTGCTGAATGTAGTTTAATCATCCTAACAACCCTGTCAGAGAGGCTGTATTATGCTCATTTTACAAATTAAGGAAGCTAAGACACAGAAAGTTGAAGTGACTTTCCTAAAGTCACCAGCTGGTAAGTGACAGAATTGGCGTCGGTCCCCAATTCTCTCCCCTTCTCCCTGCACCACGCAGAGCTCATCATCCTTCAGCACCACTAACACTCACAATATTAAGAAAATGTTCCTGTCTTTAACTGAAGAGGCTGAGCTTTAAAATATTTTGACAGTACAGTTCTGAATGTCAAAAGGGCCAAGAGCATGCTACATGGCGATGTGCAACAGGATTCGAGAGAAGGAAGAAATGGTGGCCGCGGAAGCCTAGAAAAGCCTTCATGTATGTTATTCATGCACCCTTGTACTTACCTTCATGTCTTCCTGGTAGTGTTTCTATGGAGAGAAACAAAAGGTTACCTGCACGAAGCATGACCTCTTAGTCAGTATAGTTCCTTTTGGTCATCTCTAAATCTTCTTTCTAATTTCTTTCCCTATTAGATGTTTACATTACCTGGAAAAATTAACCCTTCTACAGAATCTTCCCTTTCACCATGATTCTCTCCACTCTGCAGCCTCCTAGCATTGACAAATAGATAATCTTTTTGACAGTATCTCTACAATTGAAAAACCCAGGAATAATTTTGAAGAATTACAAATGGAAAATATATTTTTAAATAAATATCAATCCTTTTTATCCTTTTAAGAGTTTCTTCCCTTAGAATCAAGAAAGATGATAAATTGAAACCACTCATAGACACATTACAATAACTCTTTGAGAATGTCATAGAATTGATTTAGAGCATATTTTAATAATTATACCAAGCACCTGGGTTGATTTATTTTATTTATTTTGCCTTGCCTATTGTCCCAGATACTGCTACAACAACAGGCTTTGTGGAAGTTTCAACCATTTCCAAACTAATGCAATCTGGTAGACAGGCCCTTGCTCTGAACTTCTCTTAAAGATTAGCAGAAAACATGCTCTCTCTCTCTCTCTCTCTCTCTCTCTTTCTCTCTCCTCTCTCTGTGTGTGTGTGTGTGTGCGCGTGCACGCGCACACACGCACATGCTGCTTTTAACACAATTCATATAGCTCTAGAGAGGTCCTCAGGACTGAGAAATGAGCAGCTCTGCACCTCCCCTTTGTGCTAGTTCTGCTTCCTTGTCCTCTTGTTCTGCTCTCTAAGATTACAGTCCAGCACAACGGACTCCCTGGCAGGCTTCTGCCATGGGCTCTGCTTTTGAAGGCAATCAGGAATATTGATGAAGGTCTTGTCAGGAAACAGAAACCACACAAGTAATTCAAACATAAAACAAATAATATAAAGATTAGTATCTTGTAAGGGAGAAAGATAAACTACAAAAGATAAGAGATGCTTAAAGGCTATGGGAAACACAGATGAAGATGCAGCATCCACTTCTAGTGTCTAGTATCCAAAATGAAATGGACATGGAAGACCACTTTCACTGAGAGTAGGTGTGTTACTGCAGCCATCATCTGAAAAATGCCCTTTGGAATGCTGCAAAACACACGATGAGTTTGCCCTATAGAGTACCAATAAGATGTCTGAGAAAGTTGCAACTAGGATTCTAGTTGGACTACTTCTTGAGATGCTGCTCAAGTATCCAAAGGCCTATCTTAAAAACTAGTGAGAATCTCTGAGACTCCACTACTCTGGGCAAAACTTGACAGAAAGCTACTCTGGAGCATTACAAACTGCTAGAATGCAGCCTCAGCTGGGTGCTGGCAAAGGCTGCATCAGAGTGGACATTAGTGTGTGCTTGCTCCAAATACTGCAGGAACAATGGGAAACAAATAGGCCAGAAAGACCAAGGGAAACTCCTTTATCCTGCAGTATCCTCTCAGTATTTCCTACTAATGAAGATGAACTTGCTGTCAGCTAGTTAACAAGAAAAGTTTCATAGTTCCTGTGGCAGTGATACAAAGCAAAGAGAGTAGATTAAGAACGGAGAGGCAATAAATTCAAAACCAGCTCCCCAGGCTAACAACATTCCATCAATACTGTGCAAAACGTTTTATTCCCACCTGCCCATTTACCAAGGCAAGTAGGGGGTTAGGAGGGAAATCTCCGCCATAATTGGTAGCAATCCTACTACAGGAGCTCTAGTCTACAGATGGTTTCCCAGCTCAAACATTACCCACACCCGACTTCATCCTCTGTCTGAGCTTTCCTGACTCTCCTAATTTCACTCTCCATGCATCAGCTCCTCAGATACATAACATGCTCATGGGGGCTTGGACAATGGCTTGTGGCATAGAAAGCTTGGAGTTCAATCGTGAGAACTTGAATTTGCTTACCCAACTCTTGTGTAAAGGTCAGGCACGCAGCGAGTGCCTGGAACCCCAGTTTTGGGAGGGTAAAAAAGGAGAGTCCCTGAGACTTGCTGATCATTCAGTCTAGACAATTAGTTAGCTTCAGCTTCACAAAGATACCCTGTCTCAAACAAATTCATGAAGATTGATTGAGAAAGATACCAACATCAAGCTTTGGTCTCCATAATATGCATACACATGAATATGTGCCTGCATACACACACACACACACACACAC
>NW_022196914.1:42927532-42936051 GCF_008632895.1 Mastomys coucha | reverse complement strand
CAAATACACACACACACACACACACACACACACACACACACACAGAGCCAGAGAGAGTTTACTATATTTAAAGAAAAAGAAAGTTCTTGGGTTTCCTCCTCGACCTTGAAGACCTGCAGAAGCCCGGAATGGCACCTGGCTTTTCCACCAGGAAGCATAATTCAACACTTTCTTCATCTCTTATGTTCATTGAGAAACAGTCATTGTGCACAAGGTACCAACCAGTCCTCGGGCCCAGAGAAGACAGCTGGATCATATCAGCTTCTTTTTCAGTCATTAAAGTCACCATAACAGTTGAAAACTCTGGAATCTGGAATGATAATCTGTATTAATCAAAATACTACAAGTCCCTTTGTTATGAACATTCATTTTAGAATAAGAATCAGTACACCAATTTTGGCTCTGTCACTTATTGTGTATTATTGATTAAAAAATAGATTTATTCAAACTCTTCCATAAAATGAATAATCAGGTTTGGTTTTCAAAGGTGATACTGAGAACAACAACAACAAAGAAAAGATTTGTTCATCAAGTAATTTGTTAAGTCCTATTTTGTGTCACAATTTTCTCTGAACACTAAGAAAAAAGGGTAACATATATGAGACTATGGTGCAATGACAGGACTCTAAAGCTGGAGAATCTATGTCAATTTGAGGTCAGCCTGATCTACATAGTAGGTTCTAAGTTTTTCTGATGTTCTAAGTTCTAAGTTCTAGGTTCTAAGTTCTGCTGATGAGCTCCTCCCCACTCCCTGCCTCCTCACTCCATCCTTCTCCCTCCTCCTTTTCCTTTTTCCTAATCCTTCTATCCTTTGCCTCGCCCGCCCACTGCCTCCAGTCCCAAGCCCCCCTCTCTCATACACAATAGGATATGGCTCATGGTAGAAGCGTAATAAAAAATGTTTTCTTTTTCTCCTTTTTTATGATTGTGAAAGACTTTATAGTAAATTAGTAGCAAATTTACCTATTCTAACCCCTCCTCAGCATTTCTTGATGTCATTGAAAAATTCGTTATTGGTGACATTCCAGCACTAACATTATTATTATTATGGCTTACTCCTATGAGGATACTGAGGACAGTTGTCTCATAAGGAAGTTTCAACTTCTTATTATTGATTTAAGAAAATTACCAGAGATGTCCTATGCAGTGGTCATTACAGTTATTAGTAGCCAGATAAGCCCTGTGTTACCTGTGATAAATGATAATATGGTGTCAAGTGTCCTTGACATTCTTATTATTTCAAAGATTTTTGTAAGCATGAAACACTAATGTGTGTACAGGAGGTCAAATCATTTTCCTGAGGCCACTCAATGCCATGACTTCATCACACAGAGTCACTAGGTCCCTGGAGCCCCAGTCCTGTGCTCCTCCCCCTGAGAAAGCATTGACACTGTGATGTGCACTTGCCTTTTACTAGTATTTTACGAAAGCACACTGAAAAAAAAAAGATGTGCTACTTGCATTTTCCTCCAAATCAAATTAATCAGAAAATAAAATTAAAGCACATTTATTTAGCAGAAAGCTCCTCTTCCCATTAATGAGAATTTTATTAACTATAATAAAATATTTGGGGGCAATTCCTTTCTTCCTGGTGCTTTTTTTTTCTCCCTCTTCCTTTCTCAGATTTATTGAAAAGCATTTTTATTAGTGCAATAATAGGCTCCAGGACATGCAATTATATTGAGATGCTGACACTTTCCTGTTAGTTGCAGCCTTTGGCCTGAGGCCAAACAGTGAGCCTGAGCTTCTGAGATCTCTTCAGCCTGGCATGCCACTCCATAGCCTGTCCTTACTGCAGTCTACAATTTCTACTCACTGTACAGAGAATTAATAAATTCTGCCTTCCCATTTCCAATGATCCAAATACAAGCTCCCCTCTCTTTTATGGAAAAAAAATACTTAATAGATTTTTGAGAAATACAGAACCAAGGACTGGCCTGATTATAAGATTTGGCTTTAGTGTCACATGGGAAACAGAGTTCCATGACATTGAGAGTTATTTACAAGCACATAATACGAAGGTGTGCCCTTGTCACCAATTTTCCTTAGAGGTTTCCTCTGTGTACATTTTTAATTGTAAATCTCCCCCTTCTTATGCCCCAAATTAGACATTTTATGATAAAATATAGATACCAAGTATAAGTAAAATACATATTTAAATTACTAGAAATTACTTTTTAAATTTTTTATTGGATATTTTCTTTATTTACATTTCAACTGTATCCCCTTTCCTGGTCCCCCCACATACCCCCTATCCCATTCTCCCTCCCCTGCTTCTATGAGGGTGCTCCACCAACCACCCACCCACTCCTGTCTCCCCACCTTCCAATTCCCCTACCCCTCACAAAGACCAAAGACCTCTCCTCCCATTGATGCCCAACAAGGTCATCTTCTGCTACATATACAGCTGGAGCCATGGGTCCCTCCATATGTACACCTTGGTTGGTGGTTTAGTTCCTGGAAGCTCTGGGGGGCAGATTTGGTTGGCTGATATTATTGTTCTTCCTGAAAGCTATAGAACAAAAAGAAGCAAATATACCCAAAAGGAGTAGAAGGTAGAAAATAATCAATCTCAGGGCTGTAATCAACCAAATAGAAACAAACAAACAAACAAAAAACAGTACAAAGAATCAACAAAACTAGGACCTGGTTCTTTGAGAAAATCAACAAGATAGATAAACCCTTAGCCAGACTAATCAGAAAGCACAGAGACAATATCCAAATTAATAAAATCTGAAATGAAAAGGGAGACATAACAACAGAAACTGAGGAATTCAAAAAAATCATCAAATCCTACTACAAAAGCCTATACTCAACCAAATTGGAAAATCTGGATGAAATAGACAATTTTCTAACAGATACCATGTGTCAAAGTTAAAACAGGATCAGATAAACCATCTAAACAGTCCTATAATCCCTAAAGAAATAGAAGCATTCATTAATAGTCTCCGAACCAAAAAAAGGCCAGGACCAGATGGGTTTAGTACAGAGTTTTATCAGACCTTCAAAGAAGACCTAATAACAATACTCCTCAAACTATTCCACAAAATAGAAACAGAAGGAACACTACCCAATTTGTTCTATGAAGCAACAATTACTCTTATATCTAAACTACACATAGACTCAACAAAGAAAGAGAACTTCAGACCAATTTCCCTTGTGAGCATCGATGCAAAAGTACTCAATAAGATTTTCGAAAACCAAATCCAAGAACAAATCAAGCCAGGCGGTGGTGGCACATGCCTTTAATCCCAGCACTTGGGAGGCAGAGGCAGGCAGATTTCTGAGTTGGAGGCCAGCCTGTTCTACAGAGTGAGTTCCAGGATAGCCAGGGATATACAGAGAAATCCTGTCTCAAAAAACCAAAATAAATAAATAAATAAATAAAAATAAAAATAAAAAGAACAAATCAAAACTATCATTCATCATGATCAAGCAGCCTTCATCCTCTGATAGTCCTATGTCCAATTTTCTGAGAAACTGCCAAACTGAGTTCCAGAGTGGTTGTACCAGCTTGCAATCCCACCAGCAATAGAGGAGTGTTCCTTTCTCCACAACTGCACCAACATCTACTGTTACCTGAGTTTTTGATCTCAGCCATTCTGACTGGTATGAGGTGGAATCTCAGGGTTTTAATTTGCATTTCCCTGATGACTAAGGGTGCTGAACATTTCTTTGGGTGATTCTCAGCCATTCAGTATTCCTCAGAGACTTCTTTGTTGAGCTCTGTACACCATTTTTAATAGCATTATTTGGTTCTCTGGAGTCTAACTTCTTGAGTTCTTTGTATATATTGGATATTAGCCCTCTATAAGATATAGGATTGGTAAAGATACAATCAACAAACCCAGACACTATTGTGGATGCCAGCAAGTGCGGGCTGACAGGAGCCTGATATAGCTGTCTCCTGAGAGGCTCTGACAGTGCTTGACTAATACAGAAGTAGAGACTCACAGCCATTCATTGGACTGAGCAAAGGGTCCCCAATGTAGAAGCTAGAGAAAGAACACAAGGAGCTGAAGGGGTTTGCATTCCCATAGGAGGAACAACAATATGAATAACCAGTACCCCCCAGAGCTCCCAGGGACTAAACCACCAACCAAAGAGTCAATATACATAGTAGGACTCATAGCTCCAGCTCCATATGTAACAGAGGATGACCTAGTCGGTCATCAATGGGAGGAGAGGTCCTTGGCCCTGTGAAGGCTCTATGACCCAGTGTAGGGAAATGCCAGGGTCAGGAAGTGGGAGAGGGTGGGTTGGTGAGCAGGGAGAGAGGGGAGAGAATAGGATTTTTTTTTCGGAGGGGAAACCGGGAAAGGGGATATCATTTGACATGTAAATAAAGAAAATATCTAATAAAAAAAGAACTATATATACACTGGTCATATTTTATATAAAGTATGAATGAAAACTTTGCCTAATTTAAAATTCATATAATTCACAAATGACAAAGGGTAGGAGCAATACTCTCTTTATTTAAAAATGTCATGCCCATGTAGAAGCAAGGGAATAATTACTTGGTCTACTTGACCCTTCAGTTCATATTAACGACATGTTGGCAGGGTGTTTATTATTAATTCAAAATGAATCATTATTTTCTATTTTGAACATGAAGTGAGTCTCCACTTTGATTTGAGTAAATGTTCATTTCTCTGCAATCCTCAAATGAATGAGAAGAGCTCAAAGCTTTGGGAAAGAATCAGCTCAGTTCCCTCAACCCTTAAAGGGATGCAGGCCCGTATACAAACAAGTGCCTTCACACCAGGAGTCAGCTCAGGCAACTGCAGCCCTCCTATCCCTGGGTGTGCCTGCTTCATTGCCTGTAGTTAGTACTAAGGAAAGAGAGCTGTTGAGATCATTAGCCTTTGAGAAATAGTTAATGGTGAGAAAGGCTATCATAACCCCCCAGTGGGGAAGAGAATATGGGGTATTCTTTTCATCAGACCTTGTGAGAAATCCAAGAGAACCACACATGAGCATCAAAGCTGACTGAAAGGGACAACAAGTCACTTGTCCTCCCTGAACTGGTGGCCTTTAGTTCTTTCACCTCTGTGCCTGTTTAACATGAAACAGAATGTTCTGAGATTCAAGGAAATTCTAAAGAGGACCAAGGTGGAACTAGTAAGTCTTCAATGCAAGCTGGAGAAAGGCTAATATCAAACCCAAACCTACAAACAGGGAAGAGTGAGAGAGGCAACACCCTCTCCTGGGGCTATCTGAGTCCCTGTTGGGGCCCTCAGAAAATCCAATGCTCCCCGAGCTTCAGTGCAGAGGTCCCCCAAATGTAAGCCATTGCAGCAGTGAGCACTAACTGTAAGGCACATCTGAGATCTGTCCCCTTTTCCTCAACCCCTCTAACCCCTCTCTAAGTCAGATGGGACAGACCCGGTATAAGAAGGGTGTAAATAAGACATCTTGGTAACACTGACTGTTACGTGAGATCCTGCCCTCCTGAATGCTGGTGAGACAGACCTGGCTCTCTTCCTCTTTACTCATCAACCACTGTAGAGGGATGGAATGACCCTCTAAGACAACCCAAGTGTTTAAACCTCAGACTGTACTGGACCAAATTCAACCAGTAGTTTCTAGAAGTTGGTATCTTAGGACACTACAGTGCAGACAGAAAAAGTCTTAACAATATGTTTGAGGGCAAATTTTTAAAATACTAATAATCTAATTGATTAAAATTCTACAATATGGGAGCTGGAGAGATGGCTCAATGGTTAAGAGCACTGACTACTCTTCCGAAGGTCCTGAGTTCAAATCCCAGCAAGCACATGGTGGCTCACCATGAGATCTGACACCCTCTTCTGGTGTGTCTGAAAACAACTACAGTGTACTTACATATAATAATAAATAAATCTTTAAAAAAAAATTCTACAGTATGGCACAGGGATCTTTTAAATACTCAACATGAATTTGCCTAGCTTAGATTTATATTAAATTCTCTCTAAGTATTTTACTTTATTATTATACATAACATATATGACGGTTAAAGCTCTAAAGTTACCAATGTTACTTGAGATATGATATGACATATTCTAGGCCAGAGCTCTATAGAGACATCTCTAACCAAATCAGGGGATAGCCTAGCTCAGCCTGTACACAGCAGACTCAAGCCAGGCCTCAGGACCTAAGAAAAAATCTCTAAAGAGAAACCTAGTCCAGTGAAAGTTCCACTTAATATTCTGATAAAAATCTGTCTTTGCTGCAAGCAAAAGGCACTAGTCCAAGATTTTTCTTTTGTGAATTCTAGGCCAGTGCACCATTGATAATTTGACTGCGAGCTGACTTGGGAATGAAAAGAGGAACAAATATGATCAGTGTCTGGCACAAACTTGATTACTTTGGACATATCAACCTAACCCCTTGGATTCATGTCCAGCTTGCTCAGCTTTGATTCTTGTGCTTGTGAAGAGTAAGAAGCCTGATATTTGTACCAGGGCCCCTAATTTTCTATGGTGTTAATCGCAGACAGTGGTACTATGAACATAGCCCATGAAAGCATTTTGCTGCCAGAAGCCACATTACAACAATAGTGAATCAAGTAGAAAAATGATACACAAAGTGCATTTGTCCAGGACGTCTTTCCTGGGCAGAAATCAGCAATGCATTTGTGAGGTAGCACACATTGCATCAGCCTTGTGTGAAAAGGTGAAAATTGATCTGCCAATCCATTCAACATAGTGCCTGTATATTAACATACGAACTCAAAACACAAACACAAGAATTTATGAGAGCAACTATGCCTTGCATATGGTAATAAATGTGTGTGATACTATAGATAGCAGATTAAAAAGGACATGTAAGTATATTTACATAAAAATATGTGTCAATGCCATTTATGTTATTCTAAAAGCACAGACATCATAAAATGACCATGATTGCTTCTTGTTAAACTTCACTTAAATCATTTCTTTCTGTTATGGATTCATAATTTACAGTCATGCGAGTAAACTATATGCTTTAGTTTCACATTCTTTGTCTTTATTTAAAGGAAATAAAAGCATTGATGTGAACAATATAACCTAATTTTTTTCTCAAAATAACAGGAAAGGGTAATTTTTTACTTGCAACATTCCAAGGGGAAATCTCTTCAAAATTGACTTATCCTATAAAACTGCCCTCCTCAACTCTCTGAAGATGACAGTGTGACTGTCGACCTGTCCTAATATTCAAGATATGAGCCAATTTTACCTACAGTTCAGTTTTCACCCTCCACATTGCTTATTTTGAATTCATGAAAAATAAAGGAGAGGTCTGTTGTCCCGTCCTAAACAGATGCAACAAATTTACAAAAGTCAATTATCTAATTAATTTAATGTGAAGTTTGTGTGCATTTAGCCTTTCTATGCATTCATCTTCACACTGACAAACAAGATGGATTAAAACACACACAAATTGTTTCTTCCATCATTTTGATAGACCTGAGAAATTTCAAAACTCCAGTGTCATAAGGTTTGTATTTTGATATTTAAGGAAAGTAGGGCCTATACATTCTCTTTTTTTTATTAGATATTTTCTTTATTTACATGTAAATGTCTCCTCTGCTAGTTTCCCCTCCAAAAAACAAAGAAACAAAAACAACAAAAACAAACCCCTGTTGCCTCCCCCTTCCCCATGCCTGCCACCCCACCCTCTCCCACTTACACTGGGGCAGAGAACCTTCACAGGGCCGAGGTCCTCTCCTCCTATTGATGATTGAATTTGCAATCCTCTACTATACATATGCTGCCAGAACAATCAGACCCCTCCATGTGCACTCCTTGGTTGGTGGTTGAGACCCTGGGAGCTCTGAGGGTACTAGTTAGTTCATATTATTGTTCCTCCTAAGGGGCTGCAAACCCCTCAGCTCCATTGGACCTTTCTCTAACTCCTCCACTGGGGACCCTGTACTCAGTTCAATGGATGGCTGTGAGTCTCTACATCTGTATTAGTCAGGTACTGTCAGAGCCTCTCAGGAGATAGCTATATTTAGGCTGGCTTGCCCTTCCTTCAGTCTCTGCTCCATAGTTAATCTCTGCAACTCCTTCCGTGGGTATTTCATTCTCCCTTTTAAGAAAGGAATGAAATGTCCATCTTTTGGTCTTCCTTCTTCTTGAGCTTCTTGTGGTTTGTGGGTTGTTCTTCCTGTATTCCAAACTTCTGGGCTAATAACCACTTATCAGAGAGTGCATACCATGTTTGTTCTTTTGTGATTGGGTTACCTCACTCAGGATGATATTCTCCAGATCCATCCATTTACCTAAGAATTTCATAAACTTATTGTTTTTAATAGCTGAGTAGTACTCCATTGTGTAGATGTGCCAAAATTTCTGTATCCAGTCCTCTGTTGAGGGACATCTGGGTTGTTTCCAGGTTCTGGCTATTATAAATAAGGCTGCTAGGAACATGATGGAGCATGTGTCCTTATTACATGTTGCAGTATCTTTTGGTTATATGCCCAGTAGTGGTATAGCTGGGTCCTCCGGTAGTACTATGTCCAATTTCTGGAGGAACCGCCAAACTGATTTCCA
>NW_022196914.1:42925838-42926601 GCF_008632895.1 Mastomys coucha | reverse complement strand
TGAAGTTGGGGCTGTGGGAATGGCTCAGTCAGTAAAGCACTTGCCTTGTAAAACCTAAGTTTTAAATCCCCAGAAGCCATGTAAAACGCAGCCATAGTATCACACACCTGTAAGCCCAGTGATGGTGAGATGGAAAGCAGAAACAGGCTGATTATTATAAGATCACAGGCCAGCTAATCTAGTCCTCATGGTGACATTTCAAGCCAATGAGAACAAAAGGTAAGGACCATCTGAGGCCCAGCACTTGAAGTCATTCTCTGAGTGACACATACATCCTGTGCATGCATACACCCACAGGTGTGCACATACACAATGAATATGTGCATATGCCTTTTTATTGGAGAATTGAGTCCATTGATATTAATAGATATTAAGGAAAAGTAATTGTTGCTTCATGTTATTTTTTGTAGTTAGAGCTGGCATTCCATTCATGTGTCTATCTTCTTTTAGTTTTGTTGGAAGATTACATTTTTGCTTTTTCAGGGATGTAGTTCCCCTTCTTGTGTTAGAGTTTTCCATTTTTTACTCTTTGAAAGGCTGGATTTGTGGAAATATATTGTGTGAATTTGGTTTTGTCATAGAGTACTTTGGTTTCTCCATCTATGATGATTGAGAGTTTTGCTGGGTAGAGGACTCGGGCTGGCATTTGTGTTCTCTTAGGGTCTGTATGACATCTGCTCAGGATCTTCTAGCTGTCATAGTCTCTGGTGAGAAGTCTGGTGTAATTCTGATAGGTCTACCTTTATATGTTACTTGACCTTTT
>NW_022196914.1:42900009-42920516 GCF_008632895.1 Mastomys coucha | reverse complement strand
GTATATAGCAGAGGATGGCCAAGTCAGTCATCAATGAGAGGAGAGGACCTTGGCCCTGTGAAGGTTCTATGCTCCAGTGTGGAGAAATACCAGGGCCAGCAAGCAGGAAGGGGTGAGATGGTGAGCAGGGGGAGGAGGGAGGGAACAGGGGATTGTTTTAGTTTTTGTTTATTTTATTTTATTTTTTTAATTTTTTTGGAGGGGAACCTGGGAAAGGACATATTGTAAATAAAGAAAACATCTAATAAAAAAAGAAACTCTTTGTACTCATATAATTTATTAATAAATTTGTAAGCTGAAATGGAGCATATGATTGCTAAATTATAATCTTCCATCTCAAAGTTCATTACTAAATAATAATGGGGGTTATAAAATTATACAAATCTTGTATTATATCTTATAATTTATGTATAGTCTTTATGCATTTTCTTCATAATTACATCACAGGTTGAGACAGAAATCTTGCCACTTTTACGACACTTAATGATTTTCATCTTTCCATTAAATATGTCAACTTTATAAAGCCCACATTTACTAAGACTAATAATGCCATTCTTGTATTTTCTATTTTTATCAAAGAGAAGAAGATGTATTAGAACGCTCAGTGTAGGAATCACTAACAACAAATCGTTGACTAAACAGCATCACTGCCAATGGAACATAGCATATCCAGTCACCAATCAAGTGTGGAGAGTCCAATTGTTGTGGAAGAAGTGTACACTAACAGAAACCATTAGCCACGTGGGAGTCTATGAATTCAAGCTTGAAATAATTGAAATTGGTTAAAACTTTTAAACCAGTGTCTTGGACTCATTACCCACACTGCAGCTATGTGTGGCTAAAGTCTGTAACACGGGACCCTGAAAACAATGTCCTCATTACAAAAATTCCCATAAGCAGAACTGCTTCGTAGACAACTCCATATAGTGTTTGAAAGTGCGAACCTTCTCCCAGTCTGGTGAATTTCTTTACTTTTATCATTATTTGCATATAATAGTTTACAACGTCACAGCTTTCATTGTTATAGAATGTGCTTGGTCATTTTTGCCCCTTTGCCTTCTTTTGACCTCCCCTCGCAACACCCACTGGCCTCCTCCATTCAAATAGTTCCCAGCACATATTCATATCTTTTTAAAAAGTAGGTCCTGAATATGAGAGAATGCATGCTATATTTGTTGTTGTTGTTGCTGCTGCTGCTGTTGTTTCCTGTTGTGGTTGGTTTGAGTCTAGAAGGAAGAAGAGAGTCTTGTGTAGCTAAATCTAGATGCGAACTCCCTGTGTAACTAGGTTGGCTTGACCTCCTTATCACCCTGTGTCCGTCTACCAAGCTCAGCAGTTAGGTATGTGTCTCTCAGAGTCCTGCTTGTCTCTCAGTGTGATCATTCTCTTCTCTAAATTTTAATGCAAATGCCTTAATTTTGGCCTTCTCTGGTGTCATCTCTTTGTCCACTTCCCTCACTCTCACCCTTCTAGGTCAGGATCCTCCAGCCTAGGATTCCTAGTGATATGTAAATACTTTTACAGATTCTAGCCTCTCCATTCAACTAATTACACCCTAAACTTGCTTAATTTTCTTCAAGCAACATTTTATTGCCACCCAAAACTTTGAGGGTCTTTTACTAACAATGGATTCATGCCACAGAAAGGATATCAACTTCATAAGAATCAGCCACCAGTTGGCTTCTTTCCTGCAACCGGACACCCACACATACCAAATGTCCCTGCTTTCTCACAGTATTAATTCATTGTTTGATGTTTATCTTTAGCTTATGTCCACATTTGCACAAACCATTTTATGTCTAATTATTTGGAGAGTCTATTTTCTACACTGAGATGTTAAGCTGTCATCCCAGAGTCAAATCCAGGTGTAACCTTAATGCATTCAGCTGTACTTACTGAACTCAACTATGTCCAAATGCTAACAGTACTTCTTTGCTAGCCTGAAAGTTCTCATTTGTTATCATATTTTCTGCTATTTTTTTACGGCTATTCTTGTGTCCTTGTATCTGAAGAATGTATCATTTTCTTCAAGGGAGTATTATATAGCCACAAACAATATTGAAGACCTGAGACAGCGATTATTGCCGTGTCCGTATTTGTTTGTCCCTCCTCATCTCACATTACTTACTGCACACATTGCAGGAAATGGTTTGAGTTTTTATCTACAGAATGATAGGAAAGTGTGAAAAAAAAACTCTTTACTTTTAGTATAATAACTAAGTGAATCCTCATAAATACTCAAGTTAAATATTGCTCACTCCATTTTACAGGTTGGGTTCAGCAAAGTTCAATTGTTCTGGGTGCTAGAAGAAAAAAAAAAACTCCAAGATTTTAGAACAATTGTGAAGTATGTACTACTTTCATATATGTGTGAGTATGTACTTGCTCAAGAGCAAAACCTTTTCAGAAAGAATGCGTCATCTTCTTTCCCAGCCACAGCTGCAGCTTGAAGTTTATTCCAGCTAAGAAGCCATCTTCAATGTCCTCTGCTTTGTCCCCCAGTGAGTCTGATGAAGTTACCAATGCCAGCTCTATCATCATGTGCACAGATCGGAAGCTTATCAAAGGTGTCTGGTCATCAGCAAGCTCATGGCTGCCCAATTACTGGTTTAATGTCAGGAAAACACTTAAATCATTTGGAAGGATGGGCGTATTTGGCTGTTGTGAAATGCTGTCATTGGAGTATAGCTTGCTCATTGCTGCCTTGGAACCAGAGTGGCTGTGACTACTCACACAGGCAGCACTAGATGGAACCTACTAACATCCCCTTGTGGAGAGGAAATGATGCTCCTAATACAATGGGGTAGTCTGCAAGAGATCCAGGAGGAGGCTCACACGAGGTATAAGGCTCTGCCATTCCCTTAAAATATGTAAGCAGTTAAAATTGATGAAAGAAGAGACTTTTTATAGGGGTATAGCTGCCAGCAAATTGCCTATGCTTCTCTAGATAAGGTAGACTTGAGTGAAATGTCTATTTGATCCATATCTGGTGAATAGACTTTTATTAAGGAGAATTGTTCTCCCTAAGAACAATTAATACAACAAGGACTGGGTGAGTGACACAATGGGACACAGGAAAAGGTAACAACAATGTGAATGCATGTGCAAATGTGCAAAAACACTTATTTGAAGAAAGAAAAGAGGAAAAGTGATACAAATTTTTAAAAAGGAAGAGAACCCTCCTGTCTGTACATAGTGGCCTCAATGAGTATATTAGCCAACCATTAAAATATTTGGAGATACTGTGAAAACTTTCAGGCTGGTACACCATAACTACACTGGTCTTGACAAGGGCAGTACAGTACTTCTTCTGTGATTGATCCATTTAATTCCTTCTGCTGCTTCTGCATTGCAACCTGTGGCCACATATTCCAGTGTGCCCTGGTAAATAGCATCATCCTTGCTTACAGAGTCCCTCATTTAAATGACTCCAGGCAAAGATTTTTGCTGCATTTTCTCCATGGCTTTAGCTTGTGGGTCTCTGTTCCCTAGCCAGAGTTATAGGTAAAAAAAAAAAAAAGATTTTTTTAAAGCACTTTATGTGTCCTATAAAATCTGTTCTCTGATAGGAAGGAGAGCATCTCCAGTTCTCTAAGCTGAGTTTCTTAAGCTCTGCTGTAGGATGGAAAAAAAGATCTCTCTCCAAGACACTTCTGCACTAGCCTTAAGGACCACTACCCACAAGGGTCAAAGTTCTCTCACAAATCTCTTCAAAGATTCCGTTCTCTCAACTTTCTTCACGTTCAATAAAAGTTTCCAAGTTGCCTTCTGGGTCCTTGCATGAGTGATCAACCTCATAATTCATTAATGCATGGGGCTCTAAGCATCTTCATTTCTCATCCAAAACTGAGAGGAGTCCTGCTTGCTAGGAAAGTGTAATTTCTGTCTGTGAGCATCTTTGTCATTGTGTAGGCAGTGTTGATTAAAATGTGTAACTCCTCTAAAACACCAGGTTTCTACATGACAACCCATTCTGCATGCTTTCAGCTCCCAGTCACCTTCTCTTATGGTGACAGAATGTCCCCACTGCTGTGCTCACTAAAGTCAGATACAAAGTCTTTCAAGTACTTAATTATATTTTGTTTTACATCAACTCCAGGCATCCATCCCCTTTTGGCTTTATTATTCCCTCTGTCCTTCCCTTTTTACCAAAATAAGACCATTTGGCCAAATTCCTCACCTCTGTCCAACCAGAAACAGCACAAATGAGGTACAGTTTCTCTCTGCCTCTAATTTCAGATACATTTGTAGTCTCGTGGCATAGCAATCTCCACTCATCCAGTTGTCTTTCACAAATAGAGCAAAGCAGAATCTGCTTCTAAGTTAAACAAAAAACAGAAATCAGAATGTCAAATTATAATTGGCATATCCCAGACATAATCAATATTGCCTTTTGCAAGTTCCTCCCACAGCTAAAGCAAACCCTGGCTAACGCTGGCCAAATCTTGACTAATTTGGCTTCAAGTTATTACCATACTTAATATCTCTGAATCAACATTGATGACTAAGATGAAATGAACTACAAAAAATGATCAGTCCTCAATGCAAAAAGTTTCCACTTTGTGCCAATGATTGCTGGCGCACCTGTTTTATGTTCAGAGTGGGAAAAGTATCAAAAAAAGATGTGGCCAATTTTGAAAGAGACGGAATGTTTTCAGTATCTCAAAATAGCTCAAATATATAGCATTGCTTCTACTACTTATTCAAACTACAAGGCTGATTAAGCATATGTATAATGTAGGGATGGAAATTAAAAATTACCTACTCACAGTTCACCTCACCCTCCCAGGTTCCAGACTGATGCATAAGAATTGGTGCTGTATCATCAAAAATGAAGAAAAAGGCTGGGGTGTACAAAATTTATGGGGTGTAAAAAAGGTAGTGACTCTAAAGGACTTTTAGGCTTCCTGATAGCATATTAGCAAGAACCTCTAGAATGTCTTATTCTAGTCCCCACTTCCAAGTGGAGACTTATTCTGTTAACCCAAATAGCCACAGTGTGCTATAGAACTCCTCTGATCCAAATCCTGCAAAACTGAGCAGACATGCACTTGGTCATTTTTATTAGCAGCAGAGTTTTCTCAGTCACAGTTTGAAATCCACTAGAGGCTCTGCAGTCAGTGATGAAAACCTTGCTATGCAGGTGACTAACATGGGTACCCAAGTGCTGCCTGAGGAGTCCACGGTGCCAGACTGGAAACAGAGAGTTATGCTGTAGACTCATAGGATTCATGACCTAAAGGTGTCTAGCTTCCAGTCTTTCTTGGAATCAGAACAACAGAGGCTTCAATGCTACATTAAGGCTGTGACTTACATCTGTGCAAATGGGGAAAACTAGAGTTGGTCAAGAGAGGGCAATGGAAATACTTATGAACTATGTGAGGCTACACCCTCAAAGACAACTCAACATCAACTTTCAGAGCAGTGAATGAGATGGGGACAGGAACTGTAAGACAATTGTCCACTAATCAAACTTTTCATTTTGCTAATATCCAAGCCTATGATTTTCTTTAACTAATACAACATCATTTCAAAAAATATATCAATATATTCTAAAATTATTATGTCTCATTTTTTAATTATTATATCAATGTTTTGGGCAACTTATTTTCAATTTCCAGTTATCTCAAAGCTCTTTAATGCAAAATATTTTTTCAAGTATTTAGAACAAGGTTACAGGGCACAGCTTTGAACAAAATACAAGAATTATCTTAATAAAATTCATGGTGGAGAAAATACCCCTTGAGCAATTCTAAATGTGTGTTACAAAGCTTTCTACAGATGGGACTCAGCCTAATACACAGTCAGGAAAACTCTCCCTGAAAACTGTCTACACTGATTTAAAGAGTAAATAGAAGTTACTCGGTTGAAATTCTGAAAACAGAGTGGGTGTGAACATGCCAGGACCTCTGGTTGGCTTCCCCGAGATGCACTGCCCAAACAACAGGACAAAATAAGGGGTCAGCTTGTGCTTTGCTGTGTTGAACCACGCATTCACATTTGGTGAGTTTCATTTGCGTTTTCACCGGCTGCTGTAAGGTACTGACCAGCTGACTGCATTATCCCATCAACCTGCGCATTACTGACACTGGAGCCTGCTTCACTTTTATGTTCCTGTGAAATAAAATTATAACTACTTACAACTGAGTTGAACAAATATTGTGGAAGGTGATAGGAAACAGCGTTTTGTTTAGATGTTTAACGGCAGTTGCTCTGCACACAGAGCACCCATGCTGCAGACAGCAGCCTCCCTCGTGATCAGGATCTGGTCTAACAAGCACCCGTGTAAATTGGCATTTGATCTATCAAATCAGCAAGAAATCCACAAACAGGTACACACTTTTCTTCATTGCAGCTTCCTTTACTATTTTTCCAGAAAATAAACATATGGAAAATCCTTTTAACATGTAATGTGTTCAATTTTATATTATCTAAGGAGTTCACTTCATTAAAGCAGAGTTAACGTTCTCACTATAGATTGTTGAGTCTGAGATCCTTAGCATCTATACTGATAATAACAGTATCCACAAAAGCCCATGAAATTCCTAGGAGCACTTTTAAACATTGATATTTTAAAGAATATAATTGCTTCTCTATTCTTGGGTAATCCCCTATGTATTGGTATATGTGTGATATACAATGTATTAAAGCTTGTGATGTTAGTAGCTAGGGTTAACACATGAAACCCACATGGCTGCTGTCCATATGTCAGACACAAAATAAACTCCTCACTAAAAGGGCAGAACCATATACTTCAGGTACTTTGAATCACTAGGCTAGTCCAATCTTTTCCAATCATGGTTCAATATCTTCTTCTATACAACACCAAAACTGTCCTTCTAGATAGCTGTGGTGAGTATGTACCTATGATCGCAGCACTCAGGACATAGAAGAGGGCTCTCAGATTTAATACAGACTGGACTGATAAGTAAGGCCTTATTCTAAAGAAAACAAAAACAAAACAGGACAAGTCAGAGAAAACAGTCATAAAAATACACTACTGCCTTTGAACAACACAACCCTGCATGCACAACAAAGCTGTGCTACAACCGCGTGTGTCTCTGTGTGAACTTCTCTCTTTTCCTCATTAGCTTCCATCTCCTCTCACTGCACTGCCTACAGATGACTGCCCACGATGTCAATAGATCTAGTCTATCTTGAAATTTCTCATACTGCTCTTTTTATACTGCCCTGAACATGCCATAGCACTCTTTAGACACACTCTCTTGCTCACTAAATCTCAACTTGGAGGACCTTTAAAGTGGGCACACACCTCCTAATGTTATTTGTCTCTTCCCACAAACACCTACCATCAGCCCCCATATGGTTCTTTGTTGAAAAGATGAGTTGTGGTACACATGGGATTTTTCACCAGTGGAAGCATGATTTCTGCTAGCATACAATTTTGAGACCTCTGGTTAAGGCATAGAAACTGTACGATAGCAAAGCACTGAACAAGAATTGTACCACAGCAAAAGCGAACATTAAAGTGCCTTCCTTGGGGAAAAGCAACTAGTAAAGTGTATCTACTTCCTAGGGACTGATTTAATTGCACATCCCAGTATACTTCCCAGTCCACAGCTTCCCAAGTAGATGAAATCATGCATGGCAGCACTGAACACAGCATCCCATTTTATAATGCTAAGCAGCAAAGCACACTTAATATTCTGCATCCACAGGGGCACTGTTACCTGGCTCAAGGATGCACCATACATAGGAAAAGTTATAATGGACCCCCAGAGTCACAGTACGTAGAGGTATCCCTCCTCAAAATATTCTATCCAGCTGTCATATAATCTTGTGGTGAGTGTGGCATTTACTGACAAATGAGTTCCTTTTTTTTTAATCTATACCAACTGCTCATTGTTTGATAGGCATCTCTCTCTCAGCTCTAGCTCTACTACATCCCTTTCTTCTCCAGGACAGCCAGGGCTACACAGAGAAACCCTGTCTCGAAAAACCAAAAATAAAACAAAAAAACAAAAAAAAATCAAAACCATAATGAGCAATACCACAGTTTTATTATAATTATTAGGGTCAAAAAGACAAAAGTAGATAAAGGTTGAGGATGTAACTAAGTAGTAGATTGTTGCCTAGCATGTGAGAGGTTGTCTTCCATCCCCAATACTAATGAAAAAAATAAAACAAGAAAAAGACAAAACGGTATATATTAGTGTAAATGTGAAATACTGCAGATACTATGGAAACCTTATAGAGAATCTTCAAAACCCTCAAACAGCTACCATCATATGACCTAGCAAGAACCCTAAGCATGTAGCCATAACGCCTGCAGGAAAGGGGCATTGCACTCTCGTGATCCACGCAGCAATATTGACAACAGCACCAATGTAGAGCCTCAAGTCCAGTGTGGACAACCTACAGAATGAAACACTATTTCACCATAAACACAAAAATTCTGAAATGGATAAATATAGAGGACATTAGGTAAAATAACACAGGTGTAGGAAGAGGAATGCCAAATGATGTTCCTATGCGGGCTCTGAAAACCTTGATCTCACAGAAATAGAGCAAGAACATGAGTGAAGGGTGGGTTAACAGTGGCCACTGTGGCTGAAGGTTTAGGTCAAAGATTGCAAATGTAATTCAGATTAGAGGAATAAACTCTAGGGGTCTGTTTGTGACATGGCAGCTATACTTATGAGGGAGGGTGTGTTGTCCTAACAAATGCATTGTGGATGTTAAGCATGATCACCACAGACATGATCGTTATGTGTTGTATTCATAAACTAAATTCAAGTATTTTAGAATATATACACATATATAATATTTATATCATAAATGTATAAAATCCAATCTTTTAGTTCAGACTATTAAAAAATAAGTAAAAACTGTAAACTTTTTCATGTGATATATAAAGTGCTAGATTATAATCCCAATCTCTTCATTTTCACTATTTTTTTATTGTAAGCACTCTTACAAGTGTAAGCACTTTAAAATATGACTACTATTTTATACATATCTGCAACTATAATAATGTGCATTAGTTTTGTACCTTTGAGGGGTAAGAGACTTTTCAATTTTACATTCCCATATCTACATCAGAAAAGCAAGTTGTTCAATGTCAAATAACTAAGAAGTTGAAAAATAATAGCAGAAGTTCACTTCAGTGAGTCTCAAAAGTGTTGCCAGCAGACTTGCTTCCTGTTTCCTCTTTCTTATACTCTCTAACATATCTCTCCATATGATATTGATAGATTGATAGATGACAGAAGATAGATGGATAGATAGGTAGATGACAAATAAATAGATAGATGTACATCCTTCCCTGTCCTATTTCTTCAAGTCCTAAAGTAAAAACCATTTGAATGTCCAATAATTATTTGTTGAGAATTTTATACTTGTATACAATGTGTTCTTCTTTAATCCACCCCTCCCCATTTCCTTTTTGCCAATGGGTCCCTTATGATGCCTCCATGACCACTTTCCTTTCCTACTTCACTGAATCCCTCTTTCCAGGAAGCCATTTATTGCCAAGAGCTCTTCAACTGTGGGTGAGGCTTCGTGAGCCCTCCTACATTCCTGCTGGCATTTCAGCTGGCTTGATCTTGTACAGGTTTTGAAGAACATGCATTCACAGTCACTGTGAGTTCATGTACACAATAGAGCTGCCATGTCCAGCAAATAATGCCTTACTGCAGAAATCTACTGTTCTGTCTCTGACAATCTTTCTGCCCTGCTTTCTGCAATGGTCCTTGGGTCTTGATGTAAAGGGTTGTTACAAAGATGTCTCATTAGAACTGAACACTCCTCAGACTCTTATTTCCTGAAGGTTAACTAGTTGTATTGAAAACTATATACTGAAAAACAGCAGCTTTTCTGATAAGGGTTGAGAATTGTGGGAACCTCTCATATAAAGATATAGCTATGCCCATCTAGCAGAACAACAGCATTAAATTATCCTGTAGGGCCTAGGATTCACCCCACCACAGGTTTGAAGAATTTTCTTTGTTTGCTGTTTGTTTACCTTGGGTTGGAGAGACTGCTGTTTTTGTTTTGTTGATGAAGGGACATTGCATCAAAATGACCTGTGCATTATTATCTCTATGCCAAACATTAGTGCATTTCTTAAACATCATCAAAGAAGTCTCTTTGTACAATGGATAGAGGTTAATGTAGAAACTCGCAGTTCATCAAAGTTCAGAGAACAAGTAACTATTTAATGCTCAGCCACTACTGGGGTCGCACCCTAGCCAGAGCTCAGCTCAGTCACTAGTGGAGTCCCACCCTCTCCAGAGCTCAGCTCAGCCACTCCCACTGGGGAGGCCCACAACCCTCCCCAGAGCTTAGGGACTATCCCAGGAAATGGAACAGGAACATTTTAAGAGCCAGCAGTTCAAAGGACTGGGTTGATTGGAACAGTGTCTTCTGGACGTGGCACATAACATCTGTTAGTATCTGCACAAGATCAAGCTAGACAACATTCTAGCATGGAGTAGAAGGAGGTTCATGAGCTCCCACTTATAACTGAGGAGCCATGGAGAAATGAGAGCCTCGGGGGAGGAATAGGCAGTTTCCATTAAGGGTGTGGCTTCTGGTAAACTAATCACCACACTGCACTGGATGGCGTCACACACCCAGAAAACCATGAAAAACAAAAATTAGAGTTGATGGAGTCCTATACTTTTTAAATGAGGACATAAAATCAGGGGAAAAAAGGAGGCAAGTTGGATGTGGGCAGAGTTAAGAAAAGGAGTTGAAGTAAATTTTTATCAAAATAGATTACAAAACTCTCAACAAATTAATATAAATATTTATTTAGAAACTAAAACCTTTTCTGACATTTGGAAAGATAAAAAAATAACAATTTTTTCTTTAAAAGAAATCTTAAATAGTATCTAATTGTTTACAGATTCATCTTCATTTTGCAAATAGGAGTATTTTGTTTCTTTGAAAATAAATCACCAAATGAGACATGGTGGAGCACACTTTTAATGCCAACACTAAGAGAGCAGCAGCAGGTAGATCTCTAGGATTTCAAGGGCAGCCAATGGAAATGTCAAGTTCCTGTGCTAAATAGTGAGACTTGTCTCAAAGTAAAAAAAGAAAGGAAGGAATGAAGGAACAAAGAAAAGAAGGAAAGAACGAACAAACGAATGAATGAACGAACAAAGAAGGGAGAGAAAGAGTGTAGTCATAATCCTATTTCCAAAGCGTAGCCTATTGTAATAAGAGAAGTGAGCTTTACCATGGAAGGAACTTAGGAAAAAGGCCAGTGTCTGCGTCTACAGAGCAGTCATATCGCTTGGCTTCTGCTTGGTCCCAAGAGTGGTCATGGCAATGGCTATGGAGCTGAGATTTCAGCACAACTCCTAGGACTCCTGTAGGCTAAAAGAGAGAAAAGAGGGTGTGGAGAAAAAGAAGCTCAGCACCAGGCTTACCAAAGGGTTCTGCCATCTAGTTCCTTCTTTGCATCTTTCCATGTTCTACAAAAACAAGAAAGGAAGAGTTATACTTAGGAATTCAAGAACACTCTATGAAAGATAAATGCCGCCTGCTATTGCTCTCTTCCATGAGAAAGAGTAATTATACTATTTGAAGTTTCCTATTTATTTCTGATTACACTATGTTGTTCACGGTGCTTGAATCCTGTTTTTATACTCAATTACAGGTATCTTGAAGGCAAGGGCCTGGGCACAAAACTCATGCACATGCTATAGGAATCAAAATGCACAGAGGATCTATGGGCTTGCATGCTGGGATGAAGCAGAGACAGGGAGCAACACATCCTGTCCTGAAGGAGGGAATTATACATGCCATAGTTATTCAGAAAGGATTAAATGCACCTGTATTTCAGTAAATAACTTGAGAAGCTGTTGAAATTTTTTGATAATATCACACCAATCTTTCTTGTTAACTTATAACTTCAAATACTAAAAATAACAGTATGATAGTTCTAGTCTAATTTTGTGTGTATATACACATAGTTATTCACATATCTGCATGTGTAAACATATGCACATATATATACACATATAGTCATAAATATATATCCATTTATATATACATGCATATATGTAAGAGAGCACATGAAACCAGAGAAAGTGTCTGTGTCGTCATGTGTGCATATTTACATTTGTCTGTCTGTCCGTCTGTCTGTCTGTCTATAGGAATAAAAGGGAGGAAGGACTTCTGACTGTCTGGGAAGACATGTGGCTAAAGATGACTACTTCAGACATGAGTTTCTTTCCTGGAGGTCAAATATCTAATCAGACCCTGGCTTAACACTTAAAAAGTCAAATTCAATTGATTTGTAGCCTCATGGATACAGAACACACTCTTGATCAACACAGTGTGTTGGCAAAGTGGGAGGACTCAGGGTGGACAGGTACAGACTGATCCTTGCATGGAAGGGTAAACTCACTTAGAAACAGGTCACACTGGACTTGAAACACACAGCATTTCAATATTTAGGGATTACAAATAATACTGTAATTTATCTGGCATGAGCAATGAAAAAAATAACAGTATGTAACTCACAGAACGGCTGTGGGCCCGGGATGGAGAATGGCATTTCGTTGCTAGAAGTCTATCAGATACACGTTAGAAACCAAAATGGAGACTGAGGTGGATGTTTTCATACTGTTTTGTGTGGCTTAACAAATTTCACTGTTTGAACCAGGATCTTATTTTAAGCGGGATGATCAATTTTACCTCGTTCATTTTTCTAAAATGGATAGTTAGAAACCATTAACAGAATATTAAACATCACCTGCACATAGACATTTCATAGATGTCTGATTAAAATGTAATTTTTATTAAAAGAAAAAACAATTAAAATTGTATAGGTGGTTAGAGGGAGTGTATGTGGTTTAAATAAATATGATCTTTAAAATAAGCATGAATAGCTTTCCTTAAAACCGTCTCTGCAATCCTTCCGTGGAAGGGTTAGTAGCAGGTTATCTGACACATTAAATATATCCAGGCTAGGAAAGGGGCTTGTGGCCACAGCCTCCTCATTTCCAGGGAGAGGGGCCACATTGGAAGTGGATTGACAGTTTCGACTGAAAACAGCTTTCTAAGAGACTAATCATATAAAGTATTGCAAATGAATAAGGACAACCGGGGGAGGTGTTCACCTGCCAGTCTCCGCGGTGCAAGATGAGAGCCTGTCTGTACTCACACATGCGCTGACTTAAAAAAAAAAAATCACATAAAAAACAACATCTTTGCTACAGAGACGTTTTTAACAAGTATTACAGAAAGAGCACCAGCTACCAAAAAGAGTTGCCAGGGCCAGAAGGAGCCATCAATCGAAACAGTTTACATTTCAAAGTTTTTCCAAGAAGAGTGAAAAACGTCCCCCTTCCTTGATGGGAAACAGGAGGAGCTGTAGAGAAGAATCTATTAGCTGCCTTCTTGCTCCCGCTTTGCTCTCCAGAGCAGCCCTTTAACCCTTAGCGCTGTGCCAACAGGTTAGAGAGAAGGAAGGCGATGCTTGCCTCCCCTGGGGTCCGTGCCCTCTGCGCTTGCAGTGCTGAGGGGTTAGAATTAAATTCTTCATCTTCGGGAGCGGTTCATTGTTCAGGGAGGAGCCTTTTCATTCTGGGGACTCTGCAAGATCTTCGGGTCCCCTTCAGTTCCCCATGCTGTGCTCCTCAATATCGCTTAAGGAGCTACCAGCCAGAGGATGATTTTTCTACTTGAGATAATCCAAGAATTCTCTCTTATTTGTCTCCACTTCATTTTGGACCTGGGAATGGATGCTAACAATGGTATATTTTAATCAAAGCTCATGTATGTGCTTTAATTGTTATAATATAGTAGGAACAGTTTGCATGTTTGTCTCTGTTGGGGTGGGGAGAAACACACATCCTACAATCGAAAGACAGTTGTCAAAAGGTGCACAAATAACACACATACTTTTGTTTGGTGCTCTCAGTTTATTATTTGCTTTTTCATGTTGTTTGTAAGCATAAAATCTGATTTTTCTGAATACACTAAACTGCCCATTTTTATTTTCAGTAACTAGAAGCGAGTCAACTACAAGTACTAAATCCAGAGGAAAAATTAATTTCACAATTAAGTCTTGGGGCAAAAGATAAAAACACTGACAACCTTTTGTCACTGATGTTCCATTCCCGTAAGGCTTGTAATTTGTTCATTTTTCTTCCTACAACATGCCGAAGATGCCAGCAATCCTACCATCACACTCGAATGTGTCACTACATACCCATGACCAGCAGGAAATGTGTACAACCATAGTGAAATCGCAGATGCCCTGAGAACCCAGAAGCATGAGTAGGGCCTTTGTCTTAGACTGAAATGTAAATACAGTAGGAAGAGGAAAACGAAGGAGGCTCCTGCTACTATTTTTTTGTACATACAAACAAACGCTGTTCATCATGTCTACAAAAAGTACACTTTCTTAGATTGACTTATTGATATAAATTACACAATATCTCTGGAAAACGTCGACAGTTTCTATATCAGCATCCCTTGCAAATACCATTGGTTCTCAGTGAACTCCTTCTGACCTCCTGGTCCGAGACTGTCACTGTGTGATGTACATAATTCTCTCAACACTGATCCATTACCTCTGCCCAGTGCTGGGGGTCAAGCCAATAGTGTAAAGTCAAAGATAATTAGCAGCCCTATCAATAACCAGCTACAGGATTGCCGCCTAAGTGACAGGACAGAAAAGCCAAGAGAGGACATCACATTATAAAGTGGAAGAGAAGTGCCGACATCTTCTCTGGTTCGAGCGGCTGCTATGGACTATCAGCATCACCAGGAGACCTCATTGCATTAGCATAAATTCAAATGACAAATGCACAGTGCTATTCAGAGACTCATTAATTTGCAGTGGGTGCCGTGCTCATGACATATTAGTGCAAAATTCAAATGTCTTTGTAGCAATGCGAATTTAGTTGTGAGACCAAAGTCGCTAAAATGAAAATGTGTGGGTTTTTTTAGCAGTTTATTAAATTATGAACTGTGATGACTATATCCGTGCATCTTTTTAAGCAGATGAGGTCCAGCGTGCTCCAGAGGCAAAACGCATGGTTTGTGTTGATATTTTCCCTTTAGACAATTTCCTCGCAACAGATATCAGACTGTCTGCTCTGAGCTCTTGCTGCATACGGACTGAGAGCGCCCCCTTCTGGACAAACGACAATGCCACTTGAAAAAGAAGACCAGACCATTTATTGTTTTCCTTTCCTATTTTTAACAGGATTTGATATAAAGAATTTCAGGACCCACCTCAAACCCAAAGGAACCAGCTTAGAATCATTTGTTGTAAGTAAGAGAATACGACAACTTGCTATGAAATGCCAAAGCGTCACCAACTGTTGAAGGTGAGCTACAATTATTTTGCGTGGCACTTCTTTCTCCAACATCTCACAAAATTGTTTTTAAAAATAATGCCCCTGTTTATATATGCTAAGAAAATAAGCAACTAAATACTGTTAGTCATTGTATTATTGATGTTCCACAATGTCATGGAAAAGTTTACAATTACTAGGAGTTTGATTTATCGGTTTAAAAAAAAAAGCAAACATATTCACAAAGCCTTTTCAACAAAGCAACCACATATGTATTGTATGCAGCTCAGTTAAGGAGACAATGAATAGACAGGGTAAAGGTTGAGTCACACCTGGTCCAGATGTGGATGGTGGGCTTTTCCTGTTTCACAGATGGTAGCACTTGCCCAGTTACTTCATTACTCAAAACCGACTTATTAATAGTATGTTTCAAATACTAGCTTACCCCACAATATTTTTAAAAAAGACTATTCCAATTAGTAAAATAATGGCATGAAGAGAGTTAATCTTCTCTGCAGGGATAACATAGCAAAAATATACAATATCAACCTCTGTATTTCTCAGGGTTCCGGGGTTCTGATCTTGTTGCAGCAGAGTTACACGCCAGGTTTATGAAGTAAGCTCTCATTTTGATGTTTAATAGCAATAAATGCATATATATATGTATATGTACATATATACGTGTGTATATGTATGCATATATATATCAGTCCTCAGTGGAAGAACCAACTTGCCAAATAGTAACACGCTTCTGAATAAATTTGAAATCATATTAATATTTGAAAACTATTTTTAGAATAATAAAAATTCCACAGATAAGAAATACACCTTTCAGCCATTTAAAACTAACTAACCTCCACTGGTATATTAGAAGTCTATACTATCAGACATTTCTGTTTATGTTTATCAACTTTTAAGCTTTAAATAAATTGCATAAAGTAAAGGGGGAGTCGTGACAAACTATTAATGCTGCAGGCCTAGTAACGTACTTTCTATGCATTTATGATAAGTGCAGGAAAGAAAACCTTCCAAGGAAAGATATATAGTTTTAAATTCCATTTTATAATATCATTAAAGCTGTGTATCATTTTCAACAATTAAAAGTAAGATCCTTGTAATGTATTCTACTTACTGAACAACTGAATTAGTCTTGAGTTATTTAGCAGGCTCATTTTATTTTATAGTAGCTGCTACAAGGAAGATCTGGAGCTAATGAGGATGGAGAAGGATCGTGTACATTAAACTCGTGGGCGTGGTGTGTGGCTGAACAGTATTAGATTATCCCTGCAGCCAGATGTCTAGGCATCGCTTTTCCCTAATGGATTCTCTTTTACTGGGTAATCAGAATCCTAGACCCTGGGAATGTCAGGGCTGCAAGGCCCATTGTTGAGCATCCTTCGTTTTATGGATGTAGAAATCAGAAGCATGGAGTTGCTAGGCAAATTTTCCAGAACTTAATGACTAGAACATGGCAGCTATGAGGCAAGAACCCTTTTCTTTAGAATCTCTTCTCAAACTAGAACTAAGAACAAAATCTCCTAGACAGCAGTGGGGGGGTCGCTGGGCTCATCTCCAAAGCCCTTGATTCTTTTTGTCTGAGACAGGACTAAGGAATTTGTATTTCTAACAACTTTCAGGTAGTGCTTTCCAGGTGATGATGTCCTTGATGACACTGGGACCATCAGAACATAAGCATTTTTCTGATATCATTATATATATATATATATATATATATATATATATATATGAACAAAGCAATCTCAATCCCAAAGTGACCACATTCCTTTAGCACCTTCTCATCAGCTCTCTGAAAGGGTTAATGTGACATCCACAGCATGGAAGGTGGGAAGGTTCCAGAGCAACAGAATAAACACAAAAGCAGTGGGGCACTCGTGTAAAGGTCCTGAGGAGTCACAGTCACCCCCAAACATCAGTGTCTCATCACACAACCCAGCTAAATGCCACTTACAAGCAGGTCAGCCGTGCCTCCTCTGCCCTTCCCCGAGCTATCAATAACTACATCAGTACAGCGGTTTGAGTCCTTTCTCAGTCTCTAAAGTAAAATAGCACTTAATAGTCCTAAGGAACCAAAGTCTAAGTCATCATTGTTTACATCGTCTTAGCAAATATGTCTTAAGAACAGGAGAAGATGTCTGTGTAAGTGAACTTGAACTCACCTGTAATTGAGGCTCTGGCTCATAACAAGAATATAGGTGAGATGGATTTAATTGGGTCACGCACCAGTTTAAACCTACAAGGTAGAGTTCAAAAAACCTTTCAATACCACAGTCATATGTGAGAAATCTGATTTCTCCCTTTCTTTCTTTTTGTACTGGTTTGGAGAATGACTGACGAAAATAATACATACACATACATATGTACATATGTATGATATATATCATATATACATGTATATAGAGAGATACCATGTATATGTTTCTATCAGTCTAGAAAATAAGTGACTGACTTTGAAATGAATTTAATTATCTGTATCAACCCTGATATCGCTGTAAGTCTTCACCTATTTATTTTCATACATTCTCTTATATCACTTTCAAATAGATTTGACTTCACAAAATGGGTCTGAACCCAATTCATACCATGAAAAAAATGTCATCCTTCTGAACATTAAGATTTCCTCCCTAAAATACAATCCTTATTTGGCGAGTTCTTTAGTAAGCTGGTACATTAAAAATGTGACTTGTTGTATTCATTATTTCCACAGAAGACAGCTTTTTCATTTAAAGCAATGTGCAATTAATACTGGGTCCTAAGCAGTTTTGAGCTATTCCTTTTATTTGATTTTGTACAGTCACCCTAAAGTTTAGATAAGCCAGTCGAGTCACAGAAAGGACTAACACTGGCTTTATCACTGCTGGGATGCGTACAGGATACCCTGATCTTATTAGATGTATGCTTATTGTGGAGTATATTTAATCTCAATCAAAGGCTTCTACCCCACTTTTGATTATTCAGTTCCCAGATAAATGACACATGCAACCTTTAAATTATAATAAGCCTTTATCGGCACTAAAATTGGACAGATATCTACCCTCTATGCTGTTAGAATCTACTTTCCTATCAATAACCCTGAATTATCACTTTCTATGTACCATCTAGGCTCCTCTTAACTCCAATCAGCCAGCCCTCATGGCTGTGATTTTAAGATTCTTGTGCCATGGAGTCTTTCCCCTTCTCCAGGCTTCTTCTTTCTCCTTGTGGTCTTCTCAGACTCCAAATTTTGGAACCCCAAACCCCACCTGTCTCTTCTGCCCAACTTTTGGCTGTCAGCATTTTATTTAACCAGTAGCATTAAATTAAAGAGCAAGGTCACATTGTATCTGCAGATTCTCTCATTCCTGGGACCAATCGGGCCTTGGGGGCCAGTATTTACCTTGCATTACATTATATCACTTTATATATCATCACCATTACAGTACATATCAGAAGATCCAACTTTAATGGATACTGAGGTAAATACTTCAATGCCTACCCTCACTCCTCCAGCATCTCCCATTTATGAACTCCTGATGTAAAAATCTTTCCTAGCTTTAGGTACTTGCTCCTTCATTTTTCCTTCCATTCTAGGTAAAATAGACCTTTTCTGTACCATAGGCCCTGAACTGCCTGACATTTCTGAATTGTAGCGAGAGCCTTAGTTTTCTCTGTGTGCACAAAGCTGCAGTTATTGCTATAGAAAGAGCCATGAGTGGCAGACACACAAGTGTCTTATTCAGAATTGAAGCCTATGAGAAGGAGCCTTCTTTCCAAGCAACAGAATACTTTGTCCTTTAAAAAGGCAATTAAGCACCATCAAAGACTGTAGCAGGTTATTTGACAAAATGTACATTGGTATCAACGGATAGGCTAGCCTTCTGTGAATACTGAGGCATAAAAATAGCAGCCTCTTCACTCAAGTTCTCTATTCTACAACTGCATATTTTGTTTTACCTTTTCATTTCAAAATATACACATGTGCACTATTTTTAGTCCTAGGTAAAAATAAAGTGAAGTGTTTTGTGGTTTATTAAGTAAGTCTATTTTATCTGTTTCTAAAACCTCTCTGATATTTCTAAAGCAGTTATCTTACACTTAGGCAATAAAAAAAGAGAGAAAGTATTTTTGTCTTGAAGAATCGTTATTAATTAATTAAATAACGTGAACATTCTGTGAAATTTCATATTCTGTATCCACTCATAAAGTTGTACAGACAATTGCATTTTGTGTATGAGTCAACTGGTAAATCTGATTTTAGAAAGAATTAGTAAAATACTTATATTATAACTGATATTTGGGCTCCTGGCTGCCATTTGTAGCACTGGCTTAGATTTCCAGGCTTCTCAGAAGCAGCCACGGGAGCAGGTGCTCCGCTACTACAGGAGTTTTCTCATCTGCTTTGTCTCACCCAGACCTCCAAGAAGTGGACAACTTCAGTAGATCCCCGTGACGAGGGATCCCATAGAATCTGGCCACCTGACCTGTCTCCACTACTGAGTTTGTAAAGGGCAACGTGCCCTGGGAAATTACGGGTTGGAGCATTCTGTATCCATCCGTACCACAAGAAGCACAAAAAGAGCTTAGTGAAATTGCTCAGTGTTTCAAATTTAAATAAATACAAGTTATACAGGGGTGGGACGGGGTGGGGGTGGGGATTCTAACTGTTCTTTTCTCCTACAGAACGCTGAATGTCTAAAACACGCTCAATCCTGTTAATACTTGTCAAATATTTCACAGTTCAGCTTTGTTCAGGTTTTTTTTTCCCTAAGTATGAAAAATCAATTTGGTGGGATTCAGCTTCAGAGCTGGAAGCACTGGAGGAGACCTTAAATAACCCCACTGCACCAAGCCTGGAAGGGAACAACAGAGCCCCCAGGATGCTGAGAGGACCTGGCCAGGGCTTTGTAGCAAGTCCAGCTTGGAACCAACTCTGCAATATCTCTTCCCACTGCTCATTCCATTTTTCCTTTCATAATTAAGCAATTGAGAAACACTATACAATGTGATTTTATAATTAAGATAAAGCACCGTGGTCAGGGTTATGGGGAGCGTCAGTGGAGCAGTCTTTCGTTGGTATTTAGTCATTACACTCAAATAGTGTCGTTATCTTTCAATTACAGAGATCAATTTTAGTTCATTAGCAAAATAAAATGCTTGCAGAAAGTCCACACAAACTCTTCAAAGCCGCAATCTTCTAAATGTCAGAACTGAGCCACATCTCATAAA
>NW_022196914.1:42895640-42899999 GCF_008632895.1 Mastomys coucha | reverse complement strand
AAAAAAAAAAAAAAAAAAATGTGACAAAAGTTCTCGAGGTTAAACCACAGCTGTGCAAGACTCACTGGCCTGCGTGACCAAGATCTGCTAAAAAGGCATAATTCAAAGTTCTGTAAAGAAAATCTGTGCTGTTGCCAACTAATAATTGCCATTTCTCACTTCACGAGTTTTGTAGCTTTTCCAAGAGAGAGTTGGGTCTTAGAATATTGTGGCACAAATAACACAGTCTGCGTGTATAAACTCATGCTTAAATAGGCTGTTGCTCCGAAAGGGAGGAGTACATAAGGTTTAGCCTTGCAGAGGGTTACCATTGATGGGCAAAGTCAAGCAGCCAAGCAATGCAATTAAGAGAAGTGGGGCCAGAGTTCCCTGGCCCTCCAGACCGAGTGCAGCTAAATGAAGCTACATGCAAAGGGGTTACCATCTTATTAAGCCTTGGAAGATGCTAACGTTCTCTTAATGAAGCTCTGTTGATACATCTCGTTATTATAAGGAAGTTATTGCTCCTTAACACATTTAACTGTTGTGTGGTTACCATTTAGTTTCTAAAATTATATAAATATGCCAATGATAACTTTTAGAGTTTGTAAGTTAACAATATGGCCTACAACTTCTCAGCATATTCTTACAGATATTTAAATTATTTATTGTCATTAAATCAGACCACCTCAGTGAAGCCTGTTTTTATTGTAATTGTACTTTTTCTGAAGAGGACAGAGCAGTCTTTTTATACAGGATATGATCATACTGATGACACAACTCATGATGCTCAGGTATAAACTAGGTTTGGGAAAGATAGAGCTTTACTGATATGCTTAACTAAATATGTAAACTAGGACAGATGGCTAGCATTAAATTGTGAGTGTATATATAAACCCTTCTCAGCATAATAATTTAAATATATAAACAATCTTCTTTGTGACTATGTTTCCTCTAGGACATAATTCTTGGAGTTATCAATTGCTAAACATTCAGAACGCTTGCCTTAGTAAATAGTTTGCTGCCACCAATGAGAAAGACTAGATCTGCATCTTGTTAGATGAAGGGTGGCTATAGCCGGAAAGCCTGGGTAAGACATAAAGCATAAAGCAGGTTGTGGAGTAAACAGGAGCGACGAGTGCAGTTAACCTCAAGGAAGTCTAGGGAAGAAGCCAAAGAACAGAGGCTGAGGAATGTAATAAACAAAAGATCCCTAAGACATGCTGGTGTAAATCCTGTTTCAGAGAGCAAAACTCCCAACCCTGAAGTGGGGAGGCCCTGTTGGAAAGAAAGAAGAGGCTGAGAGGTAATTGCGAGGTCACCACTAAGCAGGCGCTGAGGAGGCTTCGAGGAATGCTGTGGGTGCCATTTAAAAGACAAGGCACTGTGGAGCCCCAGGAGCTAGCTCTGCCTCTGACAGACATCCCACTCCTTTGGAAGACTACTTGAATAAGCAAGTCCACTGTTGTATGGGGCTGGCAGGTGAGGCTGCAGCCCCATAGCAGAGGAACTAACTAGTGAGGAGCAAGCTAACAGCAGCAAGGGCTGAAACTGACACACAACCCTTTGTGGGGAGGACTGGAGAAGGGCTTCCCTTAGTTTGCAGAATTCCCTCCAATTCCTGGGCAGTTTCGGAAGCTGCTCAGCGACCCAGTAAGCCACAGTGTTCTTACCAAGCTGGTACTTGGTATCTTGAGCCAGTTCTAATTTAACCCAGTAAGGAAAGAACCAGTGACAGCCTTGCGGGACTGGTTCTCCCAGCTACCCGGTATTGCCTTGATGATGCTTCTGTTGAAAAAAAATAAAAATACTTCGAAGGAAGGTGAGTGCTACGTGTGCAGGCAAAGCCCCACTGTACAGCTCTCGATCTATTTTATGTCTCTTACTTGAAGACTTTGTCAAGTGGATTGTGGTCTTTACCACAAAGGTTTTATACCTCCGAAAGGTGGCATTGGTCATACTTGTGATCCAAAGCTTGATTCCATAAATGAATCCATGTTATGAGGGATGCAGATGGTCAGATAATCCTGAAAACTGCTATTACATGTTGAACATCTTCAGCAGCATCCTTTTTACTTCATAATGCTTCCCAGCACTGCCTAGCACACTTCCCTTACATTTATCTCATAAAGAAAGCAAAGCCAAGGGAAATTTTAGAGATATTTATGCTCTCTTTGTTTCGCTTAAAGATAAAGAAAAATTACAACCTTCAGTTGTTTAAAAAAAACACTAGAGTGACTAGGAATAAAGTTTTCCATCAATAAAACCTTTGAGAGGAAAAGTAACAGGTCATCTAGAATAACTTCAAAATTCTGCTAAAGGACAAGGGGGCAGAAAAAGGTAACTTCTTTTTCAAGTTAGTCTAATTTCCATTTCCTCACATGCCACATGTATGCATTCACATTAAATGGCAAACATTAAAAAGAACTCACCTCAGTTGACCACCACCCCAATCCAAACCCAAATCTGCTCCTAGTAGAAAAACGTCGTTGCCAGTTATCCTTCTTGTTTCTAAACTAGTCTTCTTATATCTACGAAGATACATGGAAGGGCACACATATAATTAGTGGATCAGAATACCAGAACATAGTATAATTATAATTTGTTTGTTTTCCCATGAAAAAATAAAGTCTATCTTTTAATTCTAGGATGGCATAATTTAATTCTTCTGAGCAAAGCAATACTTTGCTTGGAATTATTGGCCCTTAGCTCTAGTGCTGAATTGTGGTTTTGAAGCAGCATGTTGTCAGAAGAGCCTCCTTTGCCCAAGGAACAAAGTCTGCTTTAATAGTCTTCTCATGTCCCACCAACAGACAGAACACATCTGGCTTCAGGCTTATCTGAATGAAAAGCCACAACATAGTCACACTCAGACTCCATTATAAATGTGTGGCTGATGAACCTCAAAGCAAGTAGAGTGCACACACGCCACTGGAAAGGTTGACTCCTATACTATTCTTGCAGGGGCTTATGGAAAGAGAATGTCAGTATTTAACATTTACTATTTGCTGTATTTTTGTGAGTGAATTTATAGTTATAGTTGTGTATGCTGGTTGATGGAGGTTTTAGTCCATGAACCCACAATCTTTATCCTTTTTTCTCCAAATATTTGGGGACTGCTCAATATGATGGTTTGATTTGAAGTGAAAAGGTTTAAAGAAATGGTTGGAAAGGCTAGTGGATGGCAGTGTGTAGCAATCTTGTTTTCTTTACATAATGTAACACACTAATAGACGACATTTTTCTTTGCTTTCTGCTGTTAACTTTGAAAATAAGCAAGTTACTGTCCAAATCAGAGCCAAAAACACCACAGGATTTCTGGCTGTGAAGGGACACTTCATGCACAAATGTGGGAAAGGGAAAGGCTGACAAACAGCCAGTTGGGAAGTGTGAAGAGATTATTTTTATTTCATGGTGTTTTCAGTGTATAGTAGCTCAGATGTTCAAAAATGCATCACCGTGCCTGCAAGTTTACAATTCCTGTAGTAGACACAATCCAATGTAGTAGAACGTGAAATGCTTATAATGGCGGCACCCTCCATCTCTCTCATCCCCTTGCCCGTGGTCCTTTGATCCTAATCTAATTGGGTTAAAATGCAGGGTCACTGAAGTCCAGCTTGGATACGTTGGGTCTTAATGAAGGAGTCTGTGACATGTGTTCCCTTAAAAAGTAAAACAGATGCTGAGCCTCTGCCGCTGGGCTCTCTTCCTGGTTATTTGTATTTCTTCCCCAGTCAAAAGAGACTGGCAGGGTTATGTTTCCCTTGCTGACCATTCTCCTTCCCACAATGAACACCAAAGTATTATGTTCAGACCTTGAGCTTTATAATGATAGTGTTTGAACAAAACTACGAGGAAAAACTAAACAAATTCCAATCTACATTCCAGTGTTGATTCTGTTATTTAAAAAGAAATGCTGAGATAAATGCACTCACACATTCTAACATGTATCAGAGTAGATCTCTAAGATAATAAAATGTGAGGATCTGCAGATTTTGAGCTGCAACCGTCTCACAAGGATCCTCGTGTGATGCTCATCATGCTACAGGACCCTGACCTCACCCACCCTTCTCATTCAGTCTTCCTCTCTTTGTCATTGCATTCAACTGTTTTATTAATTAGCATATTGGTTTTATTATTAGTAATTTCTGTGATGGTTTCAAAACACAGAAAGCTTTGAATGTTAATAAAGAAAAATTAGAGTAGTCTTGATTTAAAAGGTAAGTTACTTGTGAATCTAAAGGGGAAGTAAATATTCTAACAAAATAAATCTCACAATAGTGGAAAGATATTAGAAATACTCAAAATTCACCGGGTGGTGGTGGCGCATGCCTTTAATCCCAGTGCTTGGGAGGCAGAGGCAGGTGGATTTCTGAGTTC
>NW_022196914.1:42834828-42895630 GCF_008632895.1 Mastomys coucha | reverse complement strand
AAAAAAAAAAAAGAAAGAAAGAAAGAAAGAAAAAGAAAAAATAAAAAAAGAAAGAAATACTCAAAATTCTCCTTTTAAAGAACAGTAAGTTTCTTCTGATGTCCTAGAATGAAGGAGTACAGAAATATAATCAAGTGAGCTTTGGGTAGTCATGGTAACAGGTTGGACTTCTTATTCCAATATTTCTGTATGTCCAGCACCACTAACTCCCCCATAAAACCATTTTACGTTCGTCAAAGAAAGGCTCACAGATGATGCCAAAGCATTCTGATCTATAGAATGTGAACATACTTCAGAAAGTCACGGAAACATTTTGTAATTCTGGAAAACAATTTTAAGCATCTTCTATACATGGGTGACAATTGCTCAGATAGCTCCTACAGGTATTACATGTTTGTTCATTGGTTGACAAGCAAGAGAACCCATCTTATTTCTTGGACCCTCCATTGAAAAGAAATCCAACAAATTACAGAATTCCGATTTTAAATTTAGATACTATTCAATCCTCTTTAAGCTTCTCAAGTTATATTGGTAAAACAGGGGAATCATAGACTCCTGTCTCGCCACTTTCCAAGGATGTGCAACTCTTCTGTTTCTAGATAAATTCATGGAAAAATAAAACAATTTAATAAAAATAGGAATAGTGAGCAGGGCAGTGGTGGGACACACCTTTATTCCCAACACTCAGGAAGTAGTGGTTGGTAGATTTCTGAGTTGGAGGCCAGCCTGGTCTACAGAATAAGTTCCAGGATAGCCAAGATTACACAGAGAATCCATGTCTTGAAAAAAATAGGAATAGTTTCTAAGGACAGAAAGAATTATACCAAAATCACATTTTCATTTAATGTAGCTTAATTAAAACAAAATTATCATTTCCCTCTTACTTTCCTCCTCCCTTCTACTTTCTCTCTATTCTCTCAAATTGATGACATATTCTTCTTTATTATTGTTTATTATTTGAGTTAACAGATCCACTGATAAGGTAAGGGGCTGGATATCAGTCTGTCTTCCAGGATCTGCTTAGTTTAAAGACAAGTAGTCATGTACCCCCAGCCACATGCTAGAGTAACAACCGTTCAGGAATTGGTTCCGTATGTAGACAGACATCCCTATTCTTGGCCTTCATGACCTTCCTGAGAACATCATTGTTACTACTAGACTGCTTGGAAACTAATTCCATGCTTTCTCAAAAAATCATTGTAACATTACCATATAGAGACAAATGATCTTATAAAAAATTGTTTTGATTATCAATTAGAGGGGGAACTCTGGGTCTTCTTTCCCCTGTCTGTCCTGGGAATCTGTCTGGTTTGAACCTGTGCAGGTTGTCCCAGTCTCTCTGAGTCCTCTGCATATCAGCCCTCTTATGTGTGGCTGCTGCTGCTTCCTGGGAGTAATTCAACACTCTTAAAGTCTTTCCAGTTCCATCTTCTCTTTCATATATCTATGAGGAATATATCTATGAGAGGAATGATGGATGGTTAAAACCATCCCATTGAGAGCTGAGTGCTCCAAAGTCTCTCACTCTCTGAACATTGTCCAGTCATGAGTCTCTGTGTTAACTTCTGTCTATTGGGAAGTCTCTCTGGTAAGGTTAAGTTCATATTATATGGTTGTATCACTATGCCATTAAGAATCAGTTTATGTATATGAATGTTTTGTTTGTGTCTGTGAAACATATATGTGCCTGGTGCCTTTAGAGGTCAAAGGGGACAACAAATTCCCTCGAGCTGGAGCTTTGGGTTCCTGGGAACCACTGTGCACAGGTTGAAAATCAAACCAGCATCTTCTGCAACAGTAACTGGCCCTTCTCTCCTCCCATTGAACCAACCATTTTACCTCTAGATATATACCTCCTAAAACTAAAAACATATCCAAGGGGCTCACACACAAACATTCATAACTACCATACTCAAAAGTGCCAAAAGACGGAAACAAAAAAGATACTCATCAGCAACATGTGGACAGGGAAAATGTGATGGCATATTATTCACCCATGAAACACAGAGGAGTGTGATACGCAATGTGGATGCATCCTGAAAACGGTACACTTAGGAACAGTCATGCATCCATAGTCTCACGGTGTATGGGTTCATTAGTACAGAATAGGCAAATCTACAAAGGCGACTTGGCTGTACTCAGTAGCTGCATAGTATGAGATACAGCTGATGGTTTTACACTGCTTTAAGAAGGATGAAAGCGTCCTGTACCTGTGTTGGAGCTGATTATTTCTCAGTGTTATGGAGTCACTAAAAGCCACTGGATATGATCAAAATGGTGAAAATTTTCATCAATAACAACAAAACAAAATGAGAAAAAAAAGAAAGAAAGAAAATAAAAAGAAATTCTCATTCTAACCTAAAAACTATCTGGCTCAGAAAGACTGGCTGGGGGCGTACTTAGACACAGTATTTTTTGCAAGTCCTAAGAAGCATCCTTCCAGACCCGTGAAGTCCCTGCAGAGGGCACACTTTGTCAAAGTCCACTGCTTTAAAAATCCATCCACCCATTGTGGCCCTAGTCATGAACACACTACTATATGGACTTCCGTTGAATAAGGGAGAGGATTTTAGAATATCCTTTCCAAATTCAGGACCTTCCATCTTTTAGCTGTTTAGTCAGGGCTTAAAGTGCACTTTACAGAGCAAATACAGAATGGCTCCCTTACCAGGTGATAAATGCATGCTGCTTCCTGCAGACCTCTGGTTTGCATCCACCAACCTCATGTTATCAGCCCTTTCCTTGTCACTCTCAGAAGTATCCCGATATGAACCATAAGGGGCCCAGTCCCTAGTTCAAGGTGTCACTCTCCCTTCCTCAGCTGTCTGACAGCATCTTGTCTGTGTGGGCTGCAATCCCACTTCTTTGCATGTTGCTTGACACATGTCTTTTTATGTGCACTGTCCAGGTACCCGGAGAACCTGTCTGCAGCCTCTCCATGATCTTTACTCTAAGTGAGTCTCATCCCAAGACAGAGCTAGCTAATCACCTATAAGAAGCAAACTCTTAGAAATAGGTGGCACACTGGGTAGTGTAGAAAATGCAGGTTTTTCTGCAGAATATAAATTTAACCTACTTTAATCTAAAAGTTATCTTCAGTTTACTTTAGATAAATTGTGACATTGCAACACTAGTTAATTTGCGAAGCCAATCGAAGTAAAAGCTTCATTCACATCTATGTTCGGCAATGAGTTCTGGTAGAGAATTTCATAGCTGGCTCCTGTATGCAAGAACTTCATTCTGGGAAAATAGCAGTCATCCTATCTTTTTACACTATGCACAGTCTCAGATCTCTATAAGGAATAAATGAAAGAAAAAGCTAAGACGGCTGAAACGGGGTGTGAGTTTTCCAAACTAGATTGCCACTGAACACACATAAAATCAGCACATTCCGCTTCAATAGGAATGCACTGCTCACTTCTTTGGTCTGACTTCTTCCTCCAGTCATATCTCTAAGTATTTAGAAGTATAATGATGACAAGTGTCCATATTTGACCATCAAGTAATCCTAAGCAAAACCTAACAATCAGTGTTTGATCTTCGTGCCTGGGTTACAACTGATGTTTGCACAGACTGCTTTACTGAAGAGTTTGCTGTAAGATTACCATTGCCCACCATCTCCCTCCCTCTGTGAACCTTCCCTGAAGTTGGTGCTCTTCATTGCTGCCCTCTTGAGCTTACTCAAATGTAAGATCCTCCTAACTTCTGTTTCCTCACGGCTTGCCCTGGTGCCTGTGTTAGTCCACCATAGCCTCCTGATAACAGCTTTACTGTTTCCACTATAATCTATAATGAACCAGGTTGTGATGGTTCATTTTGGTGGGGGTGGGGAGGATTTCCAACAGAGTTTCTCTGTGTATCCCTGGCTACCCTGAAACTCACTTTGTAGATCAGGCTGGTCTGGAACTCAGAGATCCACCAGCCTCTGCCTCCTACGTGCTGGAACTACAGGTATATTCACTCTTACTTTCAGGTATTTGTGACATCTCTTCTTAATTGACAACTTGATCCTATCCCCAACAGATTACATTTAGATTAGTATAGCTCATAGCTGATAGAAACCAAGTGGGGGCCTACCTGATCTCCAGAAACAGTGGTGCCTTTCACAAGGTCTCCCACCCTTGAGCACATCGTAGCTCAAGATACTAGACCAGAGCATGATTGTCACTTGTTTCCTTTCAAATAAATTCTCAAACAAAATGTATTTTATGTTGATGCTTCCAGAACATGCAGTAATTTTAAAACTTCGATGTTCTAATATTTCAAGGTATTTGGTTTGGGGTTTCCTTTATGCTTGTTTATTAGTCTTTGTGGAGTGGGTGATTTTTTTTAAATTATAAATAGGAAGGAGCATTTTAAAGTTCTGTCTGTGGGAACAAAGACCAGCTAGCAGAGGACAAAGCAAATGACAGATCTGCCATCCATGCATCACAGCCAGCAGGATTTCACAAAACTAAATACTGACTTCCTAACTATCATAATATAGTACTGATAGATAATGTTTCTTTACTTAAAACCTATCATCCTACAACCCTCATAGAGCCAATATCCAGTTGCTAGGTTTTGCATCCTTGTTCAGCTTCTAAAGTTTTCAAGTGAATAACTCATTTGGAGACTGATGAAAAAAAGCACATGAACATCTAGAATGCTGCTCTAGGCAGAAAAAAATCCTATGAAACAACATTTCTAAAAATTCTATTTTTCTTATCTGTCTGTTTCCCCAGCAAGCCTGTTGGATCCTCTGCCTTGTCTGTGTGAGAACTGTTGCAGCAACCAAGGTTTAGGAACGTGGTGGGAGCATAGGGTCTCTTCTCAGACAGTAGAGAGAGTAAATGCACCTCTATCAATAGAGACACGTATTTTAGGTTTTTTGTTTTCCTCATCTGTTGCAAGTAAACATTGCATTGGAAGATGAAGGTCTAGAAACAAGAGGGGGTGACAGATCCCAGACAAAGGAAGAGGAAGGGAACAGACACACAGACTAGCACTCCTGAATGCAAGGCTTGCCCTTTTCCAAAATGCAAGGAAATGTCACACTTTCAAACTTATTAACACACATTATTAACGTATCAGCACTTGAAAACAGTAATATAAACTCTTGATAATCCTATGTGGAAGACAGTGTTCAGGAAAAGTCTATGCACATGCCCCACATTTATAAGTTAAATTCTTGAAAATTCAATTCAAGTGATATAATTGAACTTGGATTTTTCATAAAGGGACCATGATGGAAGTGGGCAGTGTGTTCTCTACTGGCTGACAGTATGCATTGTGGAGTCAAAGCAAAACAATCTAATTCCCCCTACACACACACACACACACACACACACACACACACACACACACACACTCACACACACACACACACACAATCTACTTTACATTTTTACAGACTAAAGACTTCTAAAATAGGTTGGGTTTCACCAACATCAAGTATAAATGCCGGCTCTAGATGTTCCAATCATGTGATGTCAACCATGTTGTCCTCATACAGTAAGTTTTGTCTCTAGAAAAATGGAGTAATGACACTTCTCCTCTGAAATATTCTAAGAATTAAGACAGATGATCTATGTAAAGCACTCAAGAATGGCTATCAGAGTAGACGTGCGCACTCCCCAAACGCTTGGAGTGTTCGCCATCAGGTGTGAACACTAAAGACCAGACTTTCACTTCATGTGCCTCATTTGTCTCCAGACACTAAACCATCACTGCACTCCACCTCTCCCAGACTAAAGCATCATTCAGTGCCATTCCCATGTTCCTCCCTGCCATCTTGTTAGCTCTGTCATGTCTCTGCATGGCTCAAATCTATCTTCTGGTACCCTGTTTCAGTTGCCAATTAATTCTACTCAAATTGACCAGCAAGTGGTAGAGCATTCCTCGCTACTTGTTCCCAATGTTCTGAGTTCCCAAATGAAAGACACACACACACACATCCACACGCACATACACACACACACACACACACACACACAGCCTTATATTTTAATATGCCTTAAACAGCTCAATGGCTGGCTACTCCAAAGTCTCTACATAGTTACCACCTCCCCTCCAACATTCCTGAGTTGTTGCTTACTAAAATCTATATTCCATCTTTGTTGCCCTAGACCCAATTGAGGGGCCCCTGGAACCACTCTTCCCCAGCTCTCACATAATTGGTATGCTCTCTCTTCTGCACCTCTCAGGTCTGGTCCTTATACCTTGCCCTGCATGGCAGTTCTATCTCCTTTTACCTTCCTCAGTCCCCTTGTCCCTAATCTTAAAGTCCCACCTTTGTCTCCCTGCTCAGCCATTAGTCACAGGCAACTTTGTTTACCAATCAAAAACGACTTGGGGCAGGGACCCTCAGCATCTTACATGCAGATTCTTGTGCAGTTTGGGGAATCAATTAATATAATACAACCATTGGACTAAAACCACAACATTTTCCCCTTGTCCATTAAAAAGACCTTTTCTCTCAGATATACAATGAACATAGTCAATTTGTCAATTTAGGTTCATTTTTCTAATATCTATTCTAACTTAAAGAGTCTACAATTCTGTACCCAAATGATATTTTGATTTTAACTTGCGTTACCATCTGAAAACTATCCTTTCAAATCTAGATCATCTTCCTTCATTCTAAACAACTTAAGTTTGATTATGAGGCGATAACTAGTCTTCAACCCCACCAGAGAACCAATGAATTAAATATTACCAGAATGTATAGGAAGCACAAAAACATAGCTTACAAAATAATTTGGAATTATAAATTAATAATTTATAGCTCCAATATAATTTGTAGAGACATCTGACTACCTGGATAGAGTCCTTTATTCCTCAAAACATTGGAGCTTCTGTCTTCAGCCCTGGCCGAGAACCATCTCACAGACCTTAAGTGAAGCAAGAATTATGAAGGACTAACTTGACTAATTCACCCTGTATTGGCAGAGTTAAGCTGTTGATTATCCCACATCTTGTGTCTTTTTATTTTTTATTTTTTGTCTGCACATGAATTAGGACAATTTTTGCCCAGTGGCTACCTTATCACAATTGGAGCAACTCTATATAGAGTTACAATGTTCAATATCTTCTTTGAAATGTGAAGTGGGTACCATCAGAAGGAGATATGTCTCCCAGTCAAAAAAACCCACTATTGCTGGGCGGTGGTGGTGCACGCCTTTAATCCCAGCACTTGGGAGGCAGAAGCAGGTGGATTTCTGAGTTCGAGGCCAGCCTGGTCTACAGAGTGAGTTCCAGGACAGCCAGGGCTATACAGAGAAACCCTGTCTCGAAAAAAAAAAAACCACTATTAATAAAGAAATTATTTTAAATGCCATATTCTGTGGACTTCTGATGCTTTTGCAGACCCTCTCTATATAGCATATCTGCACTGTTAAACCTTGCCTACTTCGAGCTATTTATATTTGAATTATATTCAAAATACTTTATTATAATTAAGTCAGAATCTAATATAACCATGAGTTTACTATCTGGCCCCTAAACTTGTGTTACTTAATCATCCTAAACAGTTTATAATAGCAACTATTAGAAGGACTGGGACAGAGTCTTGTATTCTTAAACAAGTTGCATAGGCACAATGTCTATCTAAGGGAAACAATATTAATTTCAAATTTTATATCACCATAAAATTATAACAATGAAGACCTTAAATCTATATTAATATATAAATTCTGTACCAATATAAGAAATTATACCGGATGGAAACAGCTGCTCTTATTTTGCCATGAAGTGGTGGTGCACGCCTTTAATCCCAGCACTTGGGAGGCAGAGACAGGCAGATTTCTGAGTTTGAGGCCAGCCTGGTCTACAGAGTGAGTTCCAGGACAGCCATGGCTATACAGAGAAACCCTGTCTCAAAAAAAAAAAAAAAAAAAGAAAGAAAGAAAGAAAAAGAAAAGGAAAAGAAAGAAAGAAAAAGAAAAGAAATTATAACTTCAGTTTTGTTTCAATTATAAAGATTTTTACCAATGTAAGATTATGGCTATACAATGATTTGTTTTGTTTAAGAATAAATTTACTAATCCATACCATATATCTAATTTTTTATAATACTACTCTAGCCCCCCTTTTCCATTCAACCCTCTTCCTTTTACCTAGGAAAGAAAGGATAGAGAAAAGGAAAGGAAAGACAGAAACTCCAAGTCTAAGCTCTCTATTTAGTTTCCTCCCTGATCAAAATTATGACCATTTTCAGTTACTCCTTAAATGACAACCTATCTATAATTTACAAAATAACCATAACCTGATACCCAAATCAAATGAATAGGGATGATGAATCTCTCCAACATCTTCCTGCCGAATTGAGGTGAAATATTTTTAAAGGGTGGAGAAGGGTAGGAAATTTTGAAAATTTGGTTAGACTTAAGAAAGCTGTTTTTAAGCTGATTTGCTATCCAATCTCTGTATGCTTTGAAGGCTCAGGGCTTCACACACACAGAAGTTCTGACTGGATCCATCTGAAAGCTTGCATGAACCGAGGTCGTCAGGAATCACTAGCTAGCTATTCCTAAACCTGTTCTGGGAGCAGGTCTCTGGAAACAGTTTCAGGAAGCAGAGAACTGGAAGAGCAGGTCATTTAGTGTCCCTGAGGATGCTGTTTCTATCCTTAAAGACAATTAAAACAATTTCATTCATTCTCTCTTCTGTAGAGATTAATATCTCATTATTTGTTGAGATGGGTTTCTCTCAATCTCTGAGCCTTCGTTTCCTACATTTGAGATCAAAGGTCTGGATTACTTTATTCCATGTATACTTTAAAAAACACTTAACCCTTCTATTCTGGAAACAATGAAATTTCCCTTTATTTCTCCTTATTTAGGCCTGTTCTCTTTAGCCTGCCTTATCTCAGCAGGAGCTCTCAGCATCTGCAGCTTAAGCTCTCTGCAGCAGCCCAGAATGAGAGAGAGCATCCTGCTAGATCTTAGCCTGCTGCCCATGTCCCTGAGCCAGTCTGGGTGTGTCTTAGCCTTAAGCCACAAACCTCAGAATCATGCATGCCAAACTAGCATGAATTTCTATCCTAGTTCAGAATTTGTGTGACTTTGGGAGGAAATACATGGCTCTGCTCGGCTTAGCTGAGAAACCAACTCTCCCCACTTCCTAATCTTAAAGGGATGGTACATGTGTTCCATTCAGGAATCTTCAATTCATTTTTAAAAGTGAGTACAAGCCTACCACATTGGATGCCACCTGTTGCTGTTGCCAACTAATCCTGCTCAAATTGACCTAGAGGTGGTGGTAAGTTCCTCAATACCTCAATGTTCTGGGTTCCCAAATGAAGGACACACACACACAGCCTTATATTTTAATATACCTTAAACAGCTCAATGGCTGGGCCACTCCAAAACCTCCATGTGGGTAACACCTCCCCTCCAATATTCCTGAGTTATGGCTTACTAAAATCTATTTTTCCATCTAAACCAAATTGGGAGTTCCCTGGGACCACTCTTCCCTGGCTCTTACAAAATTGGTACTCTCTCTCTCTCTCTTCTGCACCTCCCAGGCCTGGTCCTTACTCCTTGCCATGCATGGTGGTTCTATATCCTTCCTTGGTCCCCTTGCCAGAGAGTCCTAAAGTTCCACCTCTGTCTCCCTCCACAGCCATTAGCCGCAGGCTACTTTATTTACCAATCAAAATCAACTGAGAGAAGGGACCCTCAGCATCTTAAAACAGATTCATGTTTGGGGAACTCAATTAACGTAATACAAGCATTAGACCAAATCAATAACGGTTCCCAAACCCAAAGTTTTCTCTCTAGCTTCAGTCTGTTCTGAGCCCACCAAATAGCTGGAATCTGCAAAACACAGCCATGTCCTTTCTATCAGCCTTGCTACCTCAGGGAAAGGACTGGGTTGCCACAATCCATCACTCTTACACTTAGTACAATCCAGATATTAAAATTATAACATATTCAGAAGTTTCCCTAGATTTAATTCAATACTAATTTTTTGCTACTGTCACCTACCAGAACTTGTTGGTTCCTGTGGCCCCACCCCTTGAATAAAATCATCCTTGTCACTTACCCCCAACTCTGAATATGAACTTCTTATTCTACCTTCTTTTTCAATCCATTAAAGCTTATCACTTCTACTTCAAAATACGTTCCAAATATTTCCCTTTTTTCTCCATTATGGCCCACTTTAACCTTTGTAGAATCAACATCAGCCTTCCTACTTGCTTTATCCTAGATCTACAGATCAGGAACCTACCTGAAGTGAGCAGCTGAAGGTCATCTGTCTGTATTCTAGCAGGTCCTTAGGGGATATTCTGAACACTTCGGTTTGATGCCCACGGCTCCCTTCAAAACATCTTACCTAGAATACCATAATAACATAGACTCTTCTACTTGGTTCAATCTTGCTCCCCAATACCTATTTCCATAAGGAAATGGGAATATCTATTTTACTTAAAATACCACAGTGGCTTTCTAAGTTCATTAAACTAAACTAACTCCTATCTACTTACAAATCCCCACATGAAGTGGGGATGTGAAGTGAATATCTACTACTTTTCCATTCCATCTTTCTCCTTCAACTCTATGATTAGTGACTCTGGTCTTTCTGGTACCAGCACTGGAACATGACATGTTGGTATCTGCCACTGACACCTTCCATTGCGTTATTCACTGAGAAGCTTCTGGGCTCCAGTAATGAGCCCAGTGTTTGACACTGATAGTCAGTCTCTGCTCAGCACTTATTGTAATATCCTAGATCTCCTATTGGAATGGCCAGACAGTAAGGACCCTTTTAGTCATATTTACCCTAAAGCCAGAATCACTAACAGATAACTACACATTTATTGGCATGACTAATCAAGTAGAGCAGCAGCAGCAGAAATACCTTTCAGTGCTGTCAGGAAACTTAGCAAGTCTTCCTTAAAGAGACCATGTCCACCTAAGTCATCAGGAAAATCCAAATCAAAACAACTCTGAAATACTAGTCAGAATACATAAAATCAAAAACTCAAGTGATAACATATGCTGGCAAGGATGTGGAACAAATGGAACACTTCTTCATTGCTGGTGGGATTGCAAACTTTCACAGCCTCTTTGGAAATCAATTTGGCGGTTTTCTCCGAAAACTGGGAAGAGTTCTATCTCAATACAACTCCTAAGCATATATTCAAAAGATGCCCCACCATCCCACAAAGACACTTGCTCAACTATGTTCATAGCAGCTTTATTCATAATATCCAGAAACTGGAAAAACCTAGATGTCCCTCAACTGAAGAATAAATAAAGAAAATGTGGTACATCAATGAATACTATTTGCTGCCCAATGGAATACTATTCAGCTATGTAAAATGAAGACATCAGGAGTTTTCAGGCAAATGGATAGATCTTGAGAATATCATCCTGAGAAGTAAAGCAATTTCAAAAAGTCATTCATGGTATGTATTCACTTATATGTGGATATTACCCATAAAATATAGGATATCCATGCTATGTTCCACAGTTCCAAAGAAACTAAACAAGAAGGAAGGCACAAGCAAGGATGCTTGAATATCACTTAGAAGGGAGAATAAACAGTCATAAGAGGCAGATGGAGGGAGAGAAATGGGTGGGAAGGGTGTAGGGAGGGGAGTAAGGGGGTTCAGGATCAGGTGTGAGGAGAGATGGCCAGATGGCTATGAGAATGAATGGAAATCTGCAACTAACAGGATGAAAAGGTGTGGGGACATCTCCAGGAAAAGACAGAGACCTGGGATAAGGGAGGCACACAAGAATCAGTGGGGGTGACCTTATCTGTGATTCACAGCATTGGGGATACTGAACCTGAAGAGGTCACCTACTGTAACAAGGCAGAAACCCCAATGGGCCAATAAAGATACCAACCCACCTACAAAACTTTCAACTCAAAATTTATCCTGTCTACAAGAATGCAGGCACAGGAGATGGAGCAAAGACTGGAAGAGTATCCAACCAATAACCAGTCTAACTTGAGACCCATTCCATAGGCAAGCACCAATTCCTGACACTATTAATACTTTGCTATGCTTGCAGACAGGAGCCTGTTGTCCTCTAAGAGGCTCCACCCAGCAGTTTACTCAGACAAATTCAGACACCCACAGCCAAACAGTGCCTGGAGCTTGAGGATTTTATTATTATTATCATTATTATTATTATTATTATTATTATTATTATATTTATTTACATTTCAAATGTTATCCCCTTTCCCAGTTACCTCTGTTGAAGGACATCTGGGTTCTTTCCAGCTTCTGGTTATTATAAATAAGGCTCTTATGAGCATAGTGGAGCATGTGTCCTTGTAATATGTTGGAGTGTCTTTTGCATATATGCCCAGGAGTGGTAGAGCTGAGTCCTCAGGTAGTATTATGTCCAATTTTCTGAGGAAACACCAAACTGATTTCCAGAGTGGTTGTACCAGCTTGCAATCCCACCAGCAATGGAGGAGTGTTCCTCTGTCTCCACAACCTCACCAGCATATGCTGTCACCTGAGTTTTTGATCTTAGCCATTCTGAGAGGTGTGAGGTAGAGCCTCAGGGTTGTTTGATTGGCATTTCCCTGATGACTAAGGATGTTGAGCATTTCTTTAGGTGCATCTCAGCCATTCAGTATTCCTCAGTTGAGAATTCTTTGTTCAGCTCTGTACCCCATGTTTAATAGGGGATTCTTATGAAAGAATAGAAGGAAAGATTGCAAATCCCAAAGGGAATAGGAACTCTACAGGAAAACCAACACAATCAACTAACCTTGGGGCTCTCAGAGACTGAACCACCAATCAACAACATACACAGGCTGGACCTAGGCCTCCCTGAACATATGTAGCAGATGTGAAGCTTGGTCTTCATGTGGGTTCCAAACAACTGGAGCAGGGCTTTCCCAAAAGCTGTTGCCTATACATGAGATATGTTCTTTTAGCTGGGCTACTTTGTCTGGCCTCAGTGGGAGAGGAAGCACCTAGCCTCATAGAGACTTGATATGCCATAGTTCAGGGATAAACAGGGTACCCTACCCACTCAGATGAGAAGGAGAGGGTAGATGTGGTAAGAATTGTGGGAGGTGGTGATCAGGAGAGGGGCAGTGACCAGGATGTAAAGTGAATAAGTAAAATAATAATATTAATAACAATAACAACAATAATAGTAATAATAATAATAATAATAATAATAATAATTTTAAAAGAGACTGGGTCCACTTAGTCTGAAATGAGAAGAGTAAGACAACAGTTCAAATATATATTTGAAGTCAGATTCAGCAATGTTCAAATTCCAGCACTGCCTCTCTCAGACTATCAATCTCTGCTCCCTTATTCCCTTCCCTTCTTCTTTCCATTCCTTCCTTTCTCCCTCTCTTCCCCTCCCTATCTTCCCTGCAATCTCTCTCATCTTCCGCCTCCTTCTCTCTCTCACTCTCTCTCTTGCTCTCTCTCACACACTCTTTCTGTCTCATTCTCTCACTCTGTATGTGTTATCCAACTCATATATCAAATTTCTATATTTTGTTATTAACTGGCTGTTAGTGTGGCATATGTTAAACCAGTTGATCCCTACAAGTTTGCAATCTATACAAATAGTGAAAATTGATTAATTGCTATATAACATGCTAGATACTGTGATTGTAACCTAATGACCTACTGCAACCTAGTGATCCAATAAAAATACAAATGAGGACATGTGTATAATTCAATTCCTACTAAAATTATGATGAGAAATAGTAATGAACTAAATAAGTACACATGTGCTTGTAAATCTATAACCAGAACTCTCATTAAGAATTAAAAAAAAAAAATCTATTTCCAATTTTCAGAGGAGCCTCCAGATTGATTTCCAGAGAGGTTCCTCAGAAAATTGGAAATAGATCTACCTGAAGACCCAGCTATACCACTCGGGAATATACTCAAAAGATGCCCTACCATGCCACAGCAGCACATGTTCCACTATGTTCATAGTGGCCTTATTTGTGATAGCCAGAAGCTGGAAACAACCTAGATGTCCCAGGACAGAAGAATGGATACAGAAAATGTGGTTCATTTACACAATGAAATACTACTCAGCCATTAAGAGCGAGGACACCCTAAGTTTTGCAGGCAAATGTATGGAACTAGAAAATATCATTCTAAGTGAGGTAATTCAAACCCAAAAGGACATGCATGGTGTGTACTCACTAATATGTGGATATTAGCCAAAAATAAAGTATAGAATACCCAAGATATAGTCCACAGAGCTCAAAAAGGTCAACAAACTGAAGTGTTCAAGTGAGGATGCCTCAGTCCCACTTGAGAGAGAGAAGAAAGCAATCACAAGTGGGGAGGGAGGGACCTGGGAAGGAAAGTGGAGGGGGAGGCAGTGAGGAGGAGAGGGGAACCTGATCTGGTTTGGGGTTAGGGAAAGGACTGGAGCCCTGAGGGCCAGCAGAAAGAATAGAAACAGGCAACCTCGGGAAATAGGAGGTTGGGGGGGACCCTCCAGAATGCACCAGAGACTTGGGAGGTGAGAGACTCTCAGGAATCAAAGGGAGAGACCTTTGATGAAATGCCAGACAGTAGGGAGAGGGAACTTATAGAGCCCACCTCCAGCAGGAAGACAGGGCATCAAATGAGGGAGGGGCATCCCACAGTCACATCTCTGTTCCATAATTGTTCCTGTCTGAAAGAATTACAAGGATGGAAATGGAGAGGAGCCTGAGGAAAAGAAGGTCCACCAACAGGCCCAAAGAGGGATCCAGCTCAAGGGGAGGTCCCAAGGCCTGACACTATTACTGAGGATATGGAGCACTCACAAAAAGAGAACTATCATGACTGCCCTCCAAAAAACCCAAAAAGCAGCTAAGTCAGATGCAGATATTTGTACCCAACCAATCTACAGAACCAGCTGACCCTGTTGCTGAATTAAGGGAGGCTGAAAGAAGCTGAGGAGAAGGGCGATTCTGTAGGAGTGCCAGCAATCTCAATTAATCTAGACTCCTGAGATCTCTCAAACACTGGACCACCAAACAGACATCATACACCAGCTGATATGAGGTCCTCAACACACATACAGTAGAGGACTTCCCGGTCTGTGTTCATTCAAAGATGATGCACCTAACCTTCAAGAGAATGGAGGCCCCAGGGAGTTTAAAGCTCAGGTGGGTTGAGGGGTGGGGATATCCACTCGAAGACAGGGGGGTTGGGGAGAAGGTGTGGGATGTGGAGCAGAGAGTGGATCGGTGGGTGGGAGGCAGGGAATGGAAAATAGAGTGTAAAAAATAAATTAATTTAATTAAAAAAGAATTAAAAATATCAAGATAGCATAAAACTGCAAAATACTTAGGCCTCACATGAATTTCAGAATCCAGGAAGACCTTAAAGGAAAGCCTTTGATGTTGGGCACATTAATTTACTTCTGTCATCACAGACAGTCCTTGGATATGAAAGCAGGAAAATCAGAAGTTCTAGGCCAGCCTGGGCTTCCAGGGACAGTGTCTCAAGCTTTTAAATATATTTTTAAAAGGAGCATCTGAATTGAGCTCTAAAAGAAGACTTACAGTTGAATCCTGTGTGAATTGCAAGTTGAAGTAACTGGGTATAGCAAGTATTACAAACAGAGAACACACACATCAAAACCCTGAGTCAAAAGTAACAAAGTTTGTTTGTAGAAACTGTAATAAATCCCAGACAGTGTTGAACAGAATTTCTTGGTTATAGATGCTACTCAGAACATGTATATGCAGATCAGGGAAAGACTTCTATCTAATCAGGATTAAAAGAACTAGATGAGCTAACTCTAATAAAGCAAGTGGCACAGGGCTGGGCACAGAATAAAATCATAAGTATAAAAGCTGTAAGTATTGTTCCTGCTGTCCTTCACATGGATCTCTGCAACTGACTCCTTCAAATCTCCTCTGCACACTGAATAATTGTCTTCTCAAATGAAAGCACACAGGGACATCACTTCTGAATGGTTGTGTGATGTTATTTTGGATGTGTTTTACCATATTATAAAATTAAAGGCCAGATGTTAATCTTATCAATCAAAATCTATAGGAAACATACCAGTAAGATCATGGTAGAATGGTTAGAGATATTGCTTAGCTGTTAGGAGCACTAGGAAGATTGCTGTGTGTTTGAGACAGCATGTGCCATAAGATGAGAACAGCCTGAGCTACAAAGTAAGACATTATTTCAAAAGAAGAAGAAAAATGTGAGTAGTGGACCATATGCAAACATAAAACGTTTACTAATGTTTTCACATGTATACTTACAGTAAGTTATTGTGTATGTGTACATGTAATAATATACATATCATTCACCACAATCTGTTTCAAAACAATTTCACCCTCCCAGAGTCCCAGAAGAACTCTCCCACCATACCATTTGGTTAGTATTTCCCACCCCACTCCACTCCCACTAACAGCCCATCTACAAATCCACTTTCTATCTCCATGGACTAGCAAGTTCTGGGCGTTTTATACAAATGTAATCAAGTTATATACAGTTTTGGGACTTGCTTTCTTCAATTAACATAATGTTTCCGTGAATCAGTTCAAGTATATTTCCATGTATACATCTATCATGTTTTATTGAAACATTTATCATGTGATGAGTATTCAGGTTGTTATCTATATTTAGGGGTTAGGAATAATGCTGCTACTCCTAGGGATGGCAGATAGTACAGGCCTCTAATCCAAGAATTTGAGAGGCAGAAGCTGAAGGATCTCTGTAAATTCAAGGTCAGCATTGTATGTACAGTGAGTTCTAGGACAGCCAGGGCTACATAGAGAGAAGGAGCCTCAAAACGAAAGAGAAAGAAAAGAGAACAAAAGAAACAATGCTTCTAGGAACACTCATGTACAAGTTTCTGGGTGAGTACCTACTTCCATATCTCAAGTAATTCAAAGAATAGAATGGTTAGGTCTTTTGTCAACTCTGTACTTAAGAATTTGAGCATAGGCCAGATAGTTGGGCAATTGTTGTGTTATTCATATTTGCATCAGCAAAGTATGAAAGTTCTGGTTTCTTCACGACTTTTTAAATTAAGTTTTCATTACACATGCTTTTTCCTTGCTTTGTAAACGATACAAATGCATTTTCCCTTTAGAAGACTTATTTCACTATCTGTCACAGTGCATTCAAGCTGCCATAACAAAATACTGCCTAGTACACAGTTAAACAACAGAGCTATGTTTTCTCAGAGTTATGTAAGCTAGAGGGTCTAAAATCAAGGTTCCAGCAGGGTGTCTGGTGTGGCCTTTTTCTGTGGCTTGCTTTGTCCTTAAATGGCTTTTCTTGTGGCCATATGTCAAGATATGGACAAGCTCTGGTCTCTCCAGCTTTCTTTATAGTCTCCAATTCTATCTAATGAGCATCCCACCTCCATGGCTTCATATGCTGTTTATTACTAAATTGCTGATTTGTGTCCAAACAGAGAGTCACATTTGGGTCAGGGTTTCAGTACATGAATCTAGGGAGTGAGGAATACAGTTCAGTCCATAGTGGTAGATAAATGGTGTTCTATTGCAAAACCCTATACAAAAACCGAGCTCCAAAAGCTAGATTCTAAAGTTAAGAAACTTTTTTCCTTAAAATACATTATTTGCAAATTTCCTTTAAAAATTCATTTTGTTGTGTTCGCTACATACCCTTCACGTCCAAGTGCGGATAAAAGTGTCTCTCTGAGATTTCTCACCTGCATCTACTTGCAATCTGGAAGAACAGACTTCACACTCTTTCAAAAGATATTTAAATTTTTCTGTGTAGCTCAAATGTTGTTGTCTCTAACTCCATTTCTCTGCTAGAGGAAAATGATGCCTTTTACACCACAGAGAGCCGTGTAATCTTGAAAGTTTTCATTTGAACTGATGAAGGAAAAGAGGCCATCCTAGAGTTAGCTTTATTGGAAGCTTCTACTAAGCAAAAAAACCTTTAGATTTCCAAAGAAAACTAATTGGAACCCTGAAGCAGATGGGGAAAGCAGAAATTTTGGAACACCTCGGTGACCTCATTACAAGCATAATGAAGAAGGCAACGATGGAGTTAATTAGAAGAGAGGCAAGAGAAAAAAAAAGATTAAATGAGAGTACAAAAACAACAAATGTAACTCAGAGAAAGAGAAGCATTCAGCAAGAAATAGAATATGCTGATCTCCGCAGAACTATTCAGAACGGAGGGAGATGAGAGCTGGACTCAAACAAAAGGAATATAAACCAGGTGGCCACTGGGATGATAAGTCTGTAGCAAACAGAAAGAGCAGGCACCTGGGAAGGAATTACAAGATATCCGCATCAAATAGAAAATGTAGAACTGGTAAGCAGAGGAATTCAGCTGCTTACGCACGAGAAGCTGTTCTTTGCACAGTGACAAAAAAAAAAAAATAAGTACCTCTGTGTGTGACAGATAAAACTCAAAGAAGCAATAGACTTAAGAACCATCCAGATTTGTTCTTTTCCACCTAAAAGTACCTTAAATTTTATGTTGTTTTTCCTGTTTCTTTGAGACACAGTCTCATTATGTAGCCCAGGCTAGGCAGATACTCACTATGTAAGCCAGACTGGCTTCAAGTTCAAGGCAATCCTTCTGTCTAAGTTTCCCAAGTGCTGAGGTCAACAGCATGCGACACTATGACTGGCTAATTGTTTGCTTTCTTCCATTTACACATCAAAAGCTATTTCCTAGAATCATAATTTTTATAAGCGGTGTTCCCTCTTCTGCCATGAACTATAGATTGTAAATTTTTAAACTAGCTTAAACAATACATTTTAATCTGCAACTTCCCCATTTATCTACTGCTCAAGTTCACTTTAAGAATAGGAAGACATTTTCATAGCCCCAAAATTTCTGCTAAGACTTTATTACAAAAAAGATCATTTTGTTCTTTTAAACATAATGATGTCCGCTGAATAGAAAGCTGGTTTTAAAATCTGAGCAATAATTGAGAAGGAATCATGAAATTATTCAATGGATAAAAACCAACTTTTAGCAAGAGCATCCCCAAGTATTATTTCTGAATTACATAACTTGATTAGTTACAGTTGACTATACAGACCAGAACATTCTCATGAATTTTCTTTGTTTACATTTGAAATAACACACATCTGCATGCAGTAGTTGAATTAAACATGAAAGCCAAACCATAACAAATAATTTTATAGGACTCATCTTAACACCCCAATACTGATCAATCTAAAGTTTCATATTCTCACTCACACATCCCTCTGGACATCACTGAGCAAGCATCAAATGGTACTGACCAGTCACTTTTGCTATAGTTAAACAGTGTTCTGTATCAAGAATATCTCATGAATAATGCAGAAAATACATTTTCCACATGTGGCATATCTTTAAAGCTCTCACAGAACTATGGTACATTATAAGAGGGTAAATGAAATGTTTATGCTGCCCAATGCCTTTATGACTAAAAAGAAAAAAAATGAACCTGAAATGTAAGTAAACAAAAGGTTCAACTTGTCTTGAATATCATTATTGGAACATGGATTGTAGATAAATGAAGAAAATGGTGCGTCAGTGCTTATTTAGGAATTTATACTACTGGGGTTCTGGATGTGGCTCAATCAGCAAAGTGGTTTCTATGCAAGCATAAAGGCCTGAGTTCAGTTCCCCAAACCCAAGGGAAAAGGCCAGACAAGGTTTTGCATACCTGCAAACCCAACATTGAAAAGGCAGGGACAGGCGGGTCCCACACATACCAGACTCTCCAGCCAGGTTGTGTAGCTGAAATGATTAGCTCTGATCTCAGTGAGAGACTGTATTTCAAATGTGAAGATACAGAGCTATGGAGGAAGACATCAGACAATGGCCTCGTCTCTAGCTGACGTCTACATATACACGAACACATGTGATACACATATACATACATATACAAATTAAAAATAAACAGCAAAAATAGAAGTTATTCTCCAACAGCCTACATCATCATTTGCCTCCCTTGTGACAATTATTTCCAAATATCCTATGTCTTCTCAAGTGTCTTAGCAAACATCCTTCTTATGTGTCTACATTAACAAAACAGCATCTCATCTCTTAAGACGGTTTCCAGAAAACACATGACGCAACTGAGTCTTCAAAGAAACCAGAAACTGCCACTTCACCTGCTGATTGTTCACGATTCACCTCCGTTTCTCCTGCACTGTTAAAGATTGCTGGAAAGAGGTCAGATAGGCATGTTGATTCACTTCTGCCATAGGACTTTTCCCTAATTGCTTTTCACTTCTGAGACGGCCGTCCACTTGCTAGCTCTGGAGTCCTTCCAGTCTCATCCCTTTCTAACCATCTCTCTCCTTTTTTCTTTTCCATCATGATTTCTATTTGTTAATAACCTCAGCTCATTACAACTCCTTCCTCCTCCTAGACGTGAGCTGAATGTTGAATTACTGTTATCTGTGGCTTTGCATCTTTGATGAAATCCATGCTTTACACTATAAGGATAAACCTCAGTCACCTTTGGAGCCCATACTCAAAAGAGTCAATTGTAATCGATCAAAGGTATTTTGTCCCTTTCACCAACCCATACATTAGTGCCTGACCAAGTGTACCTTCTTGATGGCTGTCTTTAAGTTCAAACATAATTAAGTCTAACTAAGGCTTCCAGAGTGGTTATACAAATTTGTACTCCCTCCTGCAATGGAAGAGCCTTCCTCTTGCTCCATATCCTCATCAGCATGTGCTGTCCTTTGAGTTTTTTATTTTAGCCATTATGGCGGGTATAAGATGGAATCTCAGGGTCACTCATTTGAAAACTTCTACCAGTTCCTGTTAGAACTTTATTAATATTTATCCATATTCTTTCCCAAATAAAGCATTCTCTAGAAGTCTTCCACTCTCACACTTCTCATTTACAGTAGCTGACTAATTTATCAGTCAGTCTTTTCACAATGGTAAGGCTCTTACCCTCTTAGTAACTCACTCACAGGCAAGTAGTTGAGTTAGGAAAAGCATTGTGCCATAACCATGCATAGGCCTAACACTTGAAACCACTCACAAGATCCTTGGAATTATGGCAGAAACAACATTGTTTCCAAACCACCATTTATCTGGTAAGCTGCAACTTAAATGTATTTTATTTGAAAATCAAATGGGAAAATTTAATAAAGGAAAGCATACAAAATATTGAAAGCATAAAAGAAGGACTAAGCAGGGTACAAAGTTGAGTTCACAAGAAATCTGTAAAACTTTTAAAATACTGATCAAGGTGTAAAAGCCACAGTCACTTGGAAAATATCAGAGCAGACAAGTGACAGTGAGCTGAGCACACATACAAGGAGGGTGACAAAGAAAACAGAAGGGTGAGAGTGAAGGCATTCCTCTCCTTATTTGGAGTTCACATGCAGGCAAGAGCAAAGCCTGCAGTGACAAGGACAGAATGGATGGCACTGACTAAGCCAGGAAGATGGAGCCAAGGCCTTTGCTCTCACAAAAGAAGAAAAGAAATATAACCACACTGTAAACAAAGAATGTATCTCTTTTAAAAATAAATCTAGAATTCCATTGTCACACACACTCTTACACAATTCTTGTTCTATGTTAATTTAGTCTTATGAGCAAGTAGCAAATGTGCTCTACATTACCTAAGAACAATCCCTCACAGTTCACACATTTGGCAGCATGCTGGGCAGGTGGGGGCAGTACAATAATAAAAGTAGTATTATATCTGCCAATTCATCATAATTTCTTTTGACAAAATGCAAGTTTAATTATATAAGAGGAATAGTTTGGGTTATACAGTGTTTTATTACATAGCATAGTAATGAAGACTGTGAAACCCATTGCACCCTAATGTGAAAATCAGTACTATAAGATAACATCTGTCCTGAACTGGTCAGTAAATTTCTTGTATTGTCTTTATCCCAAATTATTGACTAAAGTTTTATATTGCTGGATTTTCTCCTTATGTCTCACTAAATTATACATAATCTACTTTCTTTTTTTTTTTTTTTATTTTAGATAATTTCTTTATTTACATGCGAATTTCTCCTTTCCCAGTTTCCCCTCCAAAAAACAAAAAAACAAACAAAAACAAACCCCTGTTGCCTCCCCCCTCCCCATGCCTGCCACCCCGCCCTCTCCCACTTTCTGGCCCTGGCATTCCCCTACACTGGGGCATAGAACCTTCACAGGGCCAAGGTCCTCTCCTCCTATTGATGATCGATTTTGCAATCCTCTACCATACACATGCTGCTTGAACAATCAGACCCCTCTATGTGCAGTCCTTGGTTGGTGGTTGAGACCCTGGGAGTTCTGAGGGTACTAGTTCATATTGTTGTTCCTCCTAAGGGGCTACAAACCCCTAAGCTCCATTGGTCTTTTCTCTAATTCCTTCACTGGGGACCCTGCACTCAGTTCGATGGATGGCTGTGAGCCTCTACATCTGTGTCAGTAAGATACTGTCATAATCTACTTTCTTTAAGAACATTTTCCCATTTAGAAATTGTATATCCTTTCAAATTTTCAAATCCTCTCAACAACTACAAAGTATCTACAGAAACAGAAACTAGAGCTCTTGATCTTCTTAGTCAGTTTTCCCAGCATCCCACTAAAGGAAGATGGGCTGCAATGTCAGCAGCATAATAGTAATATGTAAATGATGTTAAGGTATATCACCAAGAAAGGCCAAAGCACAGCCTAATAGCATTGCCTTAGGATTAAAACATTGTGGGAGCCACACAATTACAACAGAGTTGTTGACAAAAGAAAGGAAGAAAGAAAGAAAAAGAAAGAAAAAAAGAAAGAAAGAAAGAAAGAAAGAGAAAAAGAAAGAAAGAAAGAAGGATACAGAGGGATGAGAGGAAGGAAGGAAGGAAGGAAGGAAGGAAGGAAGGAAGGAAGGAAGGAAGGAAGGAAGGAAGGAAAGAAAAAGAAACCAAATGGTATGTTACTTTGAGAACACATACTGCCAGCACATATGTGATTTTTATGAGCTAAATTGTTTGGAAAAAGGATTCCTAATTAGTGAACTCCCAAATAACTTCCTTGTTCCACAGTCTTCCTTTTAACAGAGGTATGAAAATCTAACATCAAATAATAGGCAAAATAAACTTACCCATACGCCATGAAAGCTTTGTGTCCTGGACAAGCACTCTTATGTTCTACTTTTCAGGGCTTTGGGGTTTACTTAAACAGTAATTATCTAACACAAAACTTGTCTGACAACTGCTCAAATACTACAGAATTATCAGTCCTTCAGCATATAATATAGCACAATTGTGACTTTATTAATGACCGTACACTTCAGAATATAATCTGTCTGTAAAATATTTCATATGTATATAATGTATATATGCATATACATATAAACAAATACATGATCTTTCTTCTGAAATATTATTGCTCGAAATTTTGAATTTCCTCACAGTATGTAGGCATGGATTGTATAGCAATGGAATAGTTCCTTTGTTTTAATAACTCTTTTTGTTTCTATCTTTAGCACCATGGTGTTTTTCATAAGAATGGCCCATCAGCTTATATATTTGAATGCTTGTTCCCTAGTTAGTGGAACGGTTTAGGGAGGATTCAGAGCTTAAAAGCTTCATCAGGCTCAGTCTCTCTACCTGCAACATAAGCATCTGGTGTGCGCGCTCAGCAACTGTTCCAGCACCATGCCTACCTGCCCTCAAGCTCTCCATCCTGATGGTCATAGAATAACACTCTGAAAATGTAAGCAAGCCCACAGTTAAGTGTTTTCTTTGATGAGTTTTCTTTGTCAGGGTATTTCTTTACATTAGTAGGAGAATAACTAAGACACTCTATTACTACTGCAAGAAAAGTACAAATAGAGGTGGAATAGCACAAATTAAGGAAGTGTGGTATACTTAGAGAAAATTAGCATGGAGCTATGACATCAGTACCTCTGAAAGTGCTAGTATCTTCCAGAAGTATTAAAGCAGAAACCATGGGAAAACAGTATAAAAACGGGTTCAATATGATATTGACTTGTGGAATTATTGAGTTTACAGTGAGAGTTCCCCTCTTCGTTTATAGGTAAAATCTCCATGTTCCTAGAACAAATACACAAAGTTTAAGCAGAGTTCACTGAAAAGCTAACAATGCAAAGGTTAAGCTCAGTAACTACATGATGCTGTAAACGTAGGTCCCCCAACAATGGCAAGAGTGAACTCTTTTGTGCTTATTGACCACCTCACATCCGCATCTTCATTAAGCGACTGGATCTGCTCCAACAGCCAGTTAACTAGATGCACGTAATAAAAGCATACCAAAAATTAATATTGCATGTCAGTATCTTCCACTGATACAGCTTAAGAAAGAAAGTCTCAGTTTTGCATTTGCTCTATCTAGCCAGTCTCTTCCTACACCAAACCTGTGTCTCCTGCAATGCTGCCTCCAGGAGGTGCTGCTGCCTTCCAGGGTCTCAGTGAAGCCCGGGTCTGATCAGTTCTGAATTTCAAATACTCTGGAAGCCAGTGCTTCTTCCCAAAGTACTTATCTCTAAACAAACAGTAAGGAATTAATTTGGGAAAATGTGTTTCTCTGTGGATGTTTGGTCTTAGTTTCCTCATGTTTTATTTGTGATAAAACTGCGTTAGATAAAAGCTGTCAATTTTTTAAATAAAAATTGCAGGTGACCGTGAATATGTAAGCAACAGTAGAAATAAGTCCTTGCTCCAAATTAATACACTTTGTGTTCCGTTCCATCAATTTAGTCCCAGCTTAAAGATATAGCATCCAAGTAGCCACAAAAACAATAAATACTCAATCTGAAAGGAAAGCATTTTATTGGCTATTTAAGGTTTTTCATTTCTTCTGACTAATAAAGTGAAATTCAAATATTACATTTGAAGCTAAATCATAAATCCATCAGACAACTTATTTCCCCAAATTCTAACTTCCAAAATATATGGGAAATTGCCTAAAGGTAGATAAAGTTGTTGCTTTTATCACACTGAGCGTCTGAATCCCCGAGATGATTGATTTAACGAGGTTCGCACATTAGAAGCCTTTTCCTCTGTTACAATAAGAGGAAATCACAGGAAAGATTAATGCACTCTGCGTGGTGCCACTGTATTAAAATGTCTTTGAAATGTCTTCACTCCAGGAGCACTTCTTACCCATGCCAGTACTTAGTGAAGTTGGTCTCAGGGGAAAGAATTTATTAGCTATGGCCGATGCAGCTGTTGTGTTGGAAATGAATCCCTGCGATTCCTGGACTATGCAAAAGACATATAAGCCAATCAGTTTCCAAACAAAACTTGATTTCATGACTCATCACAAGGAGCGCTAACATTAGAGAGCTTCGTAAGTGAAGATACCCACCAGCCTGCCACAATACCTAGGATCTGGCCTTAAGATCAGTGTTAGCCACAAGGGAAGAAAATTCACACAGCCTCCTATCACCAAGGCCACCTCTCTCACTGAGATCCTCATGGCCCTGTGTCTGCACTGTCAGAGTATCCTCTGCCTTAATCTCCCTCTTCATCACAGACAGAGAAAAAAATAACCTCAACACCTTCTTTTAACAGCTGGGATGGTAACATATGCTGATTATATATTCATTATCTATACCTCAATATGCCTGGACCTGTTTTTGCCCATACCAGCCTGATCATATAAAAGATACACTAGTATGCATCAGTTCTGACTTCATGTGGTGGGCTTTTTGCATGCATGCATTTCATATATTCTGATCATATTCATGCCATCACTATCTTCCTTTGGTCCCTCCTTTCCCCAGCCCTCTTACTCTTCCCAAATAACCATTCTTCTGTTTTCCTTCTTTTTCACTCTTGAGATCTTCCTCATGACAGAAAACACACTGGGTTTGTCTTTCTGAGCCTTGCTTATTTTCCTAAGGTGCTGATAGCCAATCACTTCCCTACAAATAACATGATTTTGTTCTCTCTCTCTCTCTCTCTCTCTCTCTCTCTCTCTCTCTGTGTGTGTGTGTGTGTGTGTGTGTGTGTGTGTGTGTGTCTGAATCTGTGTCTGTCTTTCTGACTATATGTGTGTGTGTGCATGTGTATTGAGCTGTTTAGTTTCTGTCAACTTGACACAAGCCAGGATCATCTGGGAAAAGACAACCTCAAATGAGAATATACCCCTATCAGAATGACCTGTGTGGTCCAGTCTTTGGGGAATGTTCTCAAGGAAGGATCAATGTGGGAGGACCTAGTCCATTATAGACAATGACATCCCTGGGCCAGGTAATGCTGAGCTGTCTTAAAAAGCAATGTGAGTAAGGCATGGGGAGCAAGTCAGTAAATAGCAGTCATTCATTGTGCTGATTAGTTTTCTGTTATTGTTAATTTGACACAAAATGGGTCATCTGAGAAGGAACCTCCTTTGAGAAAATGTTCCCATGAGATTGGCCTCACCTATGAGGGCTCTGTCAATGATGTCATTGCCTCTGGCCAGGGGTCCTGGCAGTCCAGAATGAGCCCTGATGTGGCCAATATAGAACCGATTCTTACGTGCAAGAATGATATTTTGTAATTTGGAAAATAAAGCACCTGCTGGCGTCTCCAGCTTAAAGTTTCCAGCCGTCTCGAGTAATGGTAGGTTGTTGAAGTCCAGAGTCTCATGTTAAGGGCTGTGACCCATTTGAATTGTTTTAAGCCCAAAGTAAGAGCTAAAAGTCTGGTTTTTTCCAGATCCATTTTTTAAAAGCTGTGGGTTGTTTGTTTGTTTGTTTGGTTGGTTGGTTGGTTGGTTGGTTGGTTTTGCATCTTTGTCAAAAATTAGGTGGTTATAACTCTGGGGTGGGTATTTTGTGAAATTTTGCTTTATTACACCAGTCTACATGTTTTACTTTTGTATCAATACTGTGTTATTTCTGTCACTATTGCTCCCAAGTATAATTTGTAATCAAGTATTCTTTGATTCTGCTAAGAATTAGTTTATTTATTTTGCAACGTTTTGTGCATCCTTGTAACTTTAAGACTGTTTCCCCTGGTTCTAAATGAATTGGGTTGTTCAAAGGGACTATCACTGATCTATAGATGGATTTCAGTAATATTGTCATGTTGAGTAATGATGCCTTTCAAAGAAGACCTTCAATTCTGGAAAGATACCCATTAAGACTTTGGAAATAAATTTACCATGTAATACTCTAGAAGCAAAAATCTCATAAGTCCCAGGGATTCCTGAAATGCACAAGATTCACAAGGCCCATCCATTCCCAGTGTTGTATAATTGCTGCAGAGTGCAGTAACAATTGCTGAAGAGCGTAAAGGAAAATTTCAGGCTGGTACAGATGCCTGAAAGTCATGCAGAGACCCCCAGGGATGTACATAGCTTTCATGAGTTGTTAGCCATTCTAAGGTGTTCTTTTGAGTTGTTTGGATTCCACTAAATAAGTCCTCACACTTTATAAACAAGCCCCAATAAACTCACTGGTTTGTTAAACTAAGTAGATTTGTTTATATGGTCTGTCTTTGGGGGTAAATAAGCATTATTCATGATGCCCCTGGAACGGTCACTCAACGGCAGGTTCTACAATACTAATTTCTTCAGTCCATGAGTCTGGGAGATAGTTCCATCTTCTTGTGTTTTTTTCTTTCTTTATACGGTGTTCAATTATTTTCACAATAGATGTCCTTCACCTCCATTGTTAGGTCTATTCTTAAGCATTTTGGGGTCTATTTCAAATATGGATACTTTCTTAATGTTCTCTCTCTCTCTCTCTCTCTCTCTCTCTCTCTCTCTCTCTCTCTCTTTGTGGGGGTGTGTGGGTGTGTGGGTGTGTATGTGCGTGTGTGTGTGTGTGTGTGTGTGTGTGTGTGTGTACAAATATATGAAATCAATCTTTCTGATGGCTTGATGACTTCACAATATTAACAGGTAAAACTTTAAGCTGATAAAAATAGGTTTTTTTCCTTTTCTTCCTTTCTTCTTTCCTTTTTTTCTTTATTTCTCTGTAACTAACTAAAACAAAAACCACAACATTAAAGTTGGACAAAGCACGTGAATAGAATAAAAATAACCCCAAGAGAAGGCACAAGAATTACAGACCCATTCATTCACACTCTCAGGAGTCCCCTAAAATTACTAAACTGAAAGCTATACATGGAAGACCTGTTGCAGACTCATGTTGGCTCTGTACTTTTTGCCTTAGTCTCTGTAAGTTTATAAATGAAGCTTCCAGTACCAGAATTCGGTTACATTCAATTGAGTTGTTGGCCAAAGGGGACCCATGGAAATCCCCAAACAATCCAGGCTGCTGCCAAGACAATAAGTTGTTCTCTGCAAACTGATAACAAAGCTCCATTGCTGAGGACAACTCATTGAACGTGGAGAGCTCAAGCTGCTGCCCACATAGAACCTTCATCCCACATTCTAGTGTCTTTGATAATGGAAGGTACTCTGCAGGCTATCAAAAGATAAATAAGAACACCAAACCAGCCACAAAACTTTTGGTCTACAATCTGTCCTGCCTGCAAAATATGGCAGGGCAATGATGGCATAACGTTTCTGGGAGAAATCAATTCATGTGTAATTTTACTTAAGATGGAACCCATAACAAATACTGCTCGGGTGACCAAGACCCATGGATAGATAGCATAGCCCAGAGACCTAGAGTAAAACTAAGTACTACTACTATAAAAATGTAACAATAAAATGGTTTCTGAGTGATAATATTGTAGACTCATAAATCAGTGTCATATGTGGTCATCATCAGAGAGACCTCTTGCTACAACAGATTGAAACAAATACTGAGACCCCCAGCCAGACACTGTGCAGATAGAGAGACCTGGGAACGCAGAGCTCAAAATAGAGTGTCTCCATCAAATCCCTCCCTCAGAGCTCAGGGAACCCCGAGGAAGAGGAGATAAAAATGTGTAAAAGACAGAGGATATGAAGGACATGAAGGAAAACAAGGCCCTCTGAATCAACTGAGATTTCTTCAGTTCTTTCTAGCATGTTTATTAGTAGTATATAAAAAAGCTTTAGCTTCCTGTATGTTGTTTTCTTATATCCAGCTACTATGTTGAAAATGTTCATCAGATATGAGTTTTCTGCTGAGTCCTGGGGGGTTGAAGTACAGAATAATGTCATCTAAAAATACAAATTTCTTCCTTGTTTATTTGTATTTTATATTTCTTCTCCTGCCTCATTGCTCTAGTTAAGTACCTGAGCACTTCTAGGTTAGTGTTTTTATGGGACTCCTAAGTGTGAGAATAAGTATGTCTCTGATTCTCATAATTTCTCTTGGGCTGTTTACCATTTGGTGGGGCATTTGGTGGGGCTTTTGTTGGTTTGTTTTGGGGGAGAGTATTTTGGGTTGGAGGGATTTGCTGTTGAATTGAGCTTTCGAGAAATAACTTGAAGTTGGGTAGGTAGGGAGGAGGAGAAGATCTGGAAGAACTTTGGGGAGGGGAAGAATATGCTCAAAATATAGTTAAATTTTAAAAATGTTTTAAGTAACAAAGATGTAATTTAAAAAGAACAAAACAAAAATGAAATAAAATATCTGTCCCATAACAAAGAAGGAAGAGGAGGAGGAGGAGGAGGAGGAGGAAGAGAAAGAGGAGGAGGAGGAAAAGGAAGAGGAGGAGGAGGAGGAGGAGGAAAAGGAAGAGGAGGAGGAGGAGGAAGAAGAGGAGGAGGAGGAAGAGGAGGAGGAGGGAGGAAGAGGAGGAAGAGGAGGAGGAGAAGGAAGAGGAGGAAGAGGAGGAGGAGAAGGAAGAGGAGGAGGAGGAGGAGGAGGAGGAGGAGGAGGAACATGAACAGGAAAAACAAGAAGAAGGGGAAGAGGGAGAAGAAAAGAACCACCTGAGCACTACGTTGAATAAGATTAGAGAGCAGACACTCTTGTCTCATTCCTAATTTTAAAGAAAATGCTTTCATTTTTCCTAATTCAGGAGAGAGACTAATTTTCATTCTTTAAACATCTTATATCAACATGTAACTGTAGCATTTCCCAAGAAACAATTATATGACCAGTATTGGGCTAAGATAGATGCATGAAAGTATTAATAAAAAACATTATTGATTATTTCATTAGCATGAATTTAAAAACAAGAATGCAGTGCATGAATAATATGAATAATATCATAACTATGGGTTATGGACAACAACATGTGCATAATGAAGAAATGGGTCAAAGCTTACACTGGGTATTAAATTAGAAAGCATTGCATCTGTCACTTCTGTCTGATTCCTGGTTTTGTTTTCCTTTTTAAGCTTAGCTTTACTCATATTCTCCTCATCTGTAAAATTTGTATATTTTCTGTCCACTCACCCATCTTCATTGACATGCCTAAAACCCCACATCCCCCTTGGCAATTCTAAGTCTCATCAATCTCACAATGTAGTAAGTCATTACCATTTCCTAATCGGCACATCAAATTTGGCATATACCGGTTTATGCCACTTCACACAGTTGTTCCATAATGTATGATCATAGCTAGCTTGCAAGTTTCACAAAAGTAAAAAGCAACTCTTTTATGAGTTCTGCTTTTTTATATTCCTTATTGCAGGAGTGAGGACAGTGCTATTTGGATTTAATAAATACTTGACTATTTGATGTGTTTTAGAATGGCTTTTCCAAAGATTTCACAAAATTATATAAAACTTGTGAGATACAAAATGGAAATAAACAAATAATCATCACTTTACAATTTAAAATAAGAAAATCATCCAAATATATAGAAAACACAGATATTTGGGTACAATTGACACAATAAGAAGTGATTAATTAGGTCATTACTTAAAACTATAAGTATTAGGATAATTCTATAAATTATTTCTTCTAATTTTTGAAATTACAATATAATTACATCATATTTTGTTCCCTTTTCTCCATCCAAACACTTCCATATATCTTTCCTTGTTCTCTCCAAATTTCATGGCTTCTCTTTTTTATTAATTATTGTTATACACATATACATTTGTATGTACATGCATGTATTATATGCATATATTATGTATATGTATATACATGTACATTCCTAAGTATGTAAATATATCCTATTCATCCTGTATAATATTGCATATATATATATACAATATTATTATATATATACATATATATACAATATATATAATATGTATGTTCTCAGGGCTGACTATTCATTATTGGATAACCAAATGCTCTTCCCTGGGGAAGACTATGTCTTCCAGACTCAACATTCCTTAGTAGCCTGTAGTTCTTTGTGTAGGGTTGGAGCTTTATAGGCTTTCCCAGTCTACTTTGGCATGTCTATTGCTGTTTCTGCATTGCTGAGATCTTATAGGTGTAGCTTCTGACTATACAAGGAGACAATCTCACAGAAAACTCCCTGATATTCCCATATCCTCTCTGCAGTGATTCCTGAGCCTTAGGTGTGAGAGTCCTTTTGTAGATGTATCTGTTGAGGGTGGGCTCCACCATTCTGCATTGTAGTTGGATGAGTTTTTCTGTTATGGTCCCTGTCTATTGCAAAGAGACATTTTCTTGATGAGGGCTGAGAACTACATTAATCTGTCATTATAAGAACAGATATTTAAAATGTGGTTAGGGATTCTAGTTCAGTAAAATGATGGTTGTAGGTTCTCCTCCATTAACCATAACTTTACTAGTCCTGAATAGCTGGATAGGTTCTAGTACCTGACAGGATTTCCTTCTTGTTGAGCAAGTATTTAGTCCAGTTTAGAGAGCTGTTGGTTACTGCCAAAGTATAAATGCTACTACTATACTTTTAAGGTTATTGTGTCATGTTGGTCACTGTTGTGGTTCATAGATGTCATAGCTGGATAAGACTGGTTGTTGATTCCCTCTTTTGGAAACTTTCACGGAACCTCTGGTACCATGAAATATAGTTCTTAGAGAAGATGTTTTTAGGTTAGTTTCTATAACAAACACAGTTCTGTTTACAAATATACATATATAGTCTAAATAAATTTTGTATCTGAGCTGACAATGTTCTCTCCAAGAGCCAATGACTACCTAACAATGATCCTAACACAATGCATAAAAAAATAATCTTACTTTGAGTTGTTAGTCAGTGTTGTCCAAAAGAGTCCCAAAACATCACAGCCAATTGTTATAAGCCTTGGTTGCACCCCAAGATATGGGAGCTAAGCTCCTATTGCTAAAGATACCATGCACTTCAGCTACAGGTCCTACAGGCCTCTGAGAAGTATTATTTTTAAATCTATAAGGAAACACAATGGTAACCCATAGAAATGCATAGTGATTAACCCATAAGCAAACACTATAAGAACAATTAGCTGGAGAGGTTGCTCAGTGGTTAATTGTTCACATATGTGTAGGTACATGGATGTGTGAAAGCAAGGGATCTGTATACATACATATGGAGGCCAGAGGCTGCCATAGGAGTCTTACTCATGCTCCACCTCATTCAGTGAGATGATATCTCTCTATTAAACTCAGAGCTCAATGATTAGGCTTGTCTAGCTAGCTAGGCAGTTTGCTCCAGGCATCCCCTACTTCTCCTTCTGGGCACTGAAATGAGAGGCAGGCTGCTTCACCCACTAGACATTTACCTCACATTTACTAGACATAACTCTCCAGTCCTCATACCTGCTACTTATGCAGCAAGTCCTTTACCCATGAATTCATATCCCAGACCTGTAGGCAGTTTTGTAAACTACTTTTAGAGAAAAAAGCCACATCACAGACAAAACTAGTATGCTAGCAGAGAATGGACATGTGAGCCATGTAGATCCTAAAATCCCCACATCTCATTTTTCTTCATACAGCATGTCACCCTTCCCCTTCATACAGTTAATTTTTAATGTACTGTTCCTAATTTACTAAGGTGTTTTTAACCACCTAAGTTCTACCTTTTAGTATCGTCTCCATGCACTCATCTATATTTACTACCCCTGAGAAAACAGGAAGCAAAAATACAAGTAAGAAAATTACTCTTTTTTATTTGTAACAAAATGAACCATATGAAACTGCCATGTTAAGGAAATACAAATACTTATTCATATTTGCATGAATTATGTGTATCACATATATGATGCAAGGTACATTTCTGTTTATATTAAGATATTATACATGTCTTTTAACTTTTTAGTGTTTGAACTTTGGAACTTCATTTTGGCACCATTCATAAGTCATGTCCAAAGAGTCTAGAAATTTCTAAAAGAACTATAAAAGTGAATGGATGTGTGGGTATGCAATTACAGCACTTCAGCTGACATAAGAGAAGATAGCTCCAATAACCGTAAACATAAGGAATAATTTACTGCAGCTGGGGAGATGGCTCAGTGTTAAAGTGGTCATTGTACAAGCATATGGAGGGGAGCTTAAATCCACAACACCCATGCCTGTGCCCCCAGTACTTGTTGGCTTGGTGGCAAGAACATCTCACATATGCTCACAAAATGAAAGTGATTTATTTGAAGATAAAGTTTATAAAGCATTGTTTGTAAATCTGAACAATTAGCTCTCAGAAAAAGCAGTAAAATAACCTCAAGATCTCAAGAGCAAGAACTGGCATCATTAGAGGCCCCAAAAGTATAGTAGAACCTGCATTCCTCTTTGCAATTTGAAGTTCAGATAGTCTGACTAGCCTAGGCAAGTCAAGGTTCACTGTTCTTCAACTCAAGAGACTAGATATCTATTTGATCTGAGAGTGGACCGATGTGAGTAATGTCCTAAAGCAGAAAACTGCGATCTGATGCTGAAGCTTATTAACTGTTCCAGTAGGAAGAAAGAATGAAGTGCGTATTCCCTCCAAAGATGAAGGCAGAAACAAGAGAGCATCCAAAGAATGCATTTGTTTCTAGTGTTTAGGTGGTCGTGAAGAAATTTCTATGAGTAAAAAAAACTAGAGAAGACACTAACATTCTTTTTTTTTTTTTTTTGGTTTTTTTTTTTATGTTTTTTTTTAAGTTTTTTTTCTTTATTTATATGCGAATTTCTCCATTCCCAGTTTCCCCTCCAAAAAACAAAAAAAAAACAAACAAAAACAAACCCCTGTTGCCTCCCCCCTCCCCATGCCTGCCACCCCGCCCTCTCCTACTTTCTGAGGGGTCTGATTGTTCAAGCAGCATGTGTATGGTAGAGGATTGCAAAATCGATCATCAATAGGAGGAGAGGACCTCGGCCCTGTGAAGGTTCTGTGCCCCAGTGTAGGGGAATGACACTAACATTCTTAATACTTGCATTTTTTTTTCCTTTGAAAGCCCTATGAAAGAACAAGCTCAGGTGGTAACTTCAGACAAAATGCTTACAATTTTTGTCCAGCTAAAGTACTGTATGAATACTAGTAGCCAGGGCTATTCACTATTTGTGGGGATAATGATTTTCAGCACTGAAAGGTGGGTCAGAGACTTCCGTAGAACAGCACTGGTCATATGCCCGATCCTTTCACCAGTTACCAATCTCCTCCTAGTCACGTATATAGAACATGTACCCTGTGGGCTAAAACTACTCCAGAAAACTTACATTGCAAGCAGATGGTGCTGGCCATGGTAAAGTCACTTTTGTGATGCTTCCAAGCCTCTACATTCACAAGTTTCATCCAACCACTTGACAATAAGAGATTTGGTTTCCTAACCTTTTGGGTCTGCCAGCCCACACCCTTCTTTGATGACCCTAAATAGTACAATTTTTTTAGTATGAAAAAGTGATGAGAATAATGTTCCTATCTCTCAGTTTATATCACTTATATGATTTATATGTTTATAAGTGATTTATATGATTAAATAAGCTAATATTCATGCATTATATAGTATATATATATATATATATACATATACAATATTTATACAATGGTAAAAATCAGCTATTTTCCCAGATTCCCTAGTATACAATTATAATGTATTTTACAATTATAGTCTTCATCCTTATGACATATATACATATGCATGTGTGTATTATATGCATATATGTATAAGTTTCTCTGGAATTGGATTTTATCTTTTCCCCAAAATTGTATATTTTGCTGTCTTTGCTCAGAAACCCCACATAACACACTTTCTTTGTTTAGACCAAAATCTCCTCTTCCCTACATGTATGCTTCATAATCCTCTGATTTTCTTTTGTTAGCTTAAATATGTGACCAAACCAATGAGGAAATCTGGCCTTAGGCTCTCAAGATATAACTCTTACATTGTGGCAGAAAGAGCATCAAAGCATTAGGACCACATTATATTGGTGCAAAATTCATCTACTCTTTGAAGCTGTTTATAACTAACTTGGGATTTAAAAAGAATCCTTATTCTTTTTAAAGAAAAAAATGATTTATCTATGTTAAAATTGCTTTATATATATTCTTCTATGCTTATATCATATCATATACTTACCACAAAGAAATTTAAGACACTGAAAATAACTTTGATGCCAAGAGTTCTTCAACACATTCAGATGGGTCCTAGGGACAGTGCCATGACAAGCAATTGAGGCAGAGGGCAGTGACATGTTGAGGTCATATACGGGTCATAATGGACTTGTCCAAGATGTAAAAATATAGATTTAATGTAAATTGTCATTTATATTTAATCTGTTATCTTCAGATTTAATATAAATGCTAAAAAAAAGTGGTCAGAGTGCCAGCAAAGCTTAAAGTTTAAATTAATAAAGTCAACTGGTTAATGATCACAAATTAAGAAGATAATAGTAACATGAAGGTGGATAGTTATGTTCTCACATAGAATTTGATTGTCTACTTCCTAGAGATATCCCTGCTTCTTCAGTGCAAAGAGCATCTGAATTCATTCAAAAAAATAAAAACTAGTTTCTTCAACAGCTATGAATGAGAAGGGGTTGTAATAGGTTAAAAGATGTTTCAAGAAATGTAACAAAAATATTGCATGGCCAGGTAGTGGTGGCACATGCCTTTAATCCCAGCACTTAGGAGGCAGAGGCAGATGGATTTCTGAGTTCGAGGCTAGCCTGATCTACAGAGTGAGTTCCAGGACAGCCTGGGCCACATTATATTGATGCAAAAATATATTGGTGCTGTCTCAAAAAAACCATATATATATAACGAACTGTGCCTTAGTTACTGTCCTATTGCTGTGGTAAGACAGAATATGTAAAGAAGCTTATAAAAAAGAAACATTTAAGTGGAGACTTGCTTACAGTTTTCAGAGAGTGAGTTCATCATCATCTTGGCAGGAAGCATGGCAGCAGGCAGGCAGGCATAGCACTGGTGCAGTAACTGAGAGTTTACATCCTGATTCACGACTGGCAGGCATAGCACTGGTGCAGTAACTGAGAGTTTACATCCTGATTCATGACAGGAAGCAGACATAGAGTGGGAGAGAAAAAGATTGAGCTTAGCATGGGCATTGGAACCTCAAAGCATACCCCCAGTGAAAACTTCCTCCAGCAAGACCATATCGCTATTCCTTCCCAAGCAGTTCCACTCACTAGGGACAGAGCACTCAAACATATGATCCTATGTGGACCATTATTATTCACTCCACCATAGACAGAAATATTTTCATTTAGCTAGTTAAGGAAAATTGAGCCCATAGTACTTCATGAGAAAGTCTAAGAAGCTGTTAGCATCTGACATGTGATAAGTATTATAGCTTTCCTTCGATGATAAAACAGCCAGCTTAAAGACTATCAAATGTGCTATGTGCTTGAAGACCCTCATGCAAAACAAAATTGTACAGAAAGAATAAGACAAATTGGTAAGATAACTGTTGAGGCTAGGTGACAAGCACATGCTTAATTTTCTCATATTATTAAAATACTATATATTATAATATAATATAATTAATATTATTATGCTTAAATTTCTAATATTTCTAATATTAGAAGACTTTTAGAAAAACACCTAAGATGAGAAATAATCTTTCCTTTTCCCAATTCACCTCAGCAGCACTGGAAAAAGTGTGCAGCACAGAAACCTCAGTGTGTAGGAGAGAATGGCAGAGTACAGCTGGGTGACCTCATGCAGGGAAACATTCTCCTCTGGATTCTCTCCTGTCAAGTAACAAATGCGTTATTAGTTCATCTAATTTGAACACAGGCAGTTTATCACAGCCAGTTACCACCAATACAGTGTTATGTAAAATTATTTTATTGCCGTCTTAAATTATTTATTTTTAATTAAGCAAGTAACTGCATACTCATTGAAAGAAAATGTCATATGGTCACTGAAAAACAAACAGTGAAGGGGAATATAGGGCACAGCTTATTATTTTCTTTCATATTCTCATTTTCCTTTACTTCCCAGAGCAACCAGTATTAATCTATATGAAGTTAAATGGACAGCTCCACCTTATTATTTGTCAAGACTTCTTGGTGAGTTGATGTGATGATATATGTCTCTGTACCCTCCCGTGGGACCTAATCCCTTAGGGACAGGACTTTTCTTTGACTTTCACCTCTGTTTTATCAGCTATCCAGCAAGTGCTCATTTGTATGGCACATTGATATCAGTAAGAACAGCTGGACCCACAGAAACTTTTTCTAAACTGAACACGGACTAAGCTCCATGTCTCCAAATGGAATATTTTACCTTCCCCCGCCCCCACGGAAAATAACAATAAAGCACAAGCCATGATACCAGCAGGTGTGCCACATGCAAATGGCAGGCCTGGAGCTGAAGTGACTGACATTCTAAAGACATTTTCCAGCACGATGAATTGTCAAAGCTGAGAACATTTGAGCAGCAGGGCACAGCAAAGAGACAGTACATCTTCACATTTCAAGTCGTTTGGCTGTGCTCAGCAGAGTTACTTATAAAACTTCGTCAGGAAGAGAAATCTACATTAACTGTTGAGCCACCCAGAGGACCGCATTTGGTAAGGAGAAGGGGCATATGTACCCATCTGCTCCGGATCTAGTTACCTTCCCAACCTTCCCTCTCTTGTCATTTTTAGAATGTAAACATTTTGAATGTGGGGAGGAACTGGGTTCTGTGGTGTGTTCTGAACGGTTTCCAGCACTTAGAACATTTTTAAGGAATAACAACATTTTGCATTGGACTGGAGGGAATAGAACTTCCCTTCATTTGCTAAAATGAGAATATCTTTTATTCACCAAAAGCTGTTCTTTGGCTGACCAATTTAGCAAAAGAATAAAGAACTCCCCCTCTCATGCTTAGAAGGGACCTGTTCTTAAACAATGATATGGTAATTCAAGGAGACATGTACTAGCAGTGAGCCAGTTTGTAAAAGTACTTTTCTGGACAAGAAAGATGGTTTCCGAATGTAGGGGCTCAATTGGAAGCAACCCTGGTGCACATTCAGTAGAAAATGTGTGCAGTTGGGCCCGGCATGGAGAGAAGGAGCAGAAATGTCTCAGGTTCCATATGCCTACTTTTATAAGTGGGCAGAGGTGTTGGTACTGTCTCTTGGAGTCTTTAAAAAATAGTTATAGTCTGGCTCATTAAAGGAAAGTCAAGATTTGTAAAATCCCACTTGGCTTCTATCCTATAGTACTTCTTATTCAGATGTAAAGCAGATGTAACAAATAAAATAAGCTGTACATGGTCACAGTGAAAGACTAGAAACAATTCAAATGGCTGCCATAGGGGACCAGTGGATGACTGATATCATCAGGGCATAGAATAGTGTGCAGTGACAAAAAGAGAGGTTCTCTTCACAGTCCCAGGACAATGTGAGTAGGGTCACTATGCTTACAGAGTGACAAGCATTAATATGATCCTGGTGCCATAGCAATGAAATATAAATATATTCATACATTTTAAGTCTTTTTAGTATCAACATGTGCAGGATAAGAACTGGGAAACTGATCCTCAGAATTAGGTCTTCATAGTTTCTCATTTTGGATTGTGTTACTGGTAAAGTGTTTTTAATTATGTCCCTTTTAAGTATTTATTAAAATGAGATTCATTAAACAGGCCAAATTTCACCTTTACGATGATTTTTTAATGCCCTCTTCCTAGTCTTGCAAAAAAACAGTGTTGTCTGGGCTATCTCTAAATAAACAAATAAATAAAATAAAACAGGTTAAAAATAAATATGTACAATATACTATTTTCCCTTAGACAGCCAGTAACCTGAATATATAAATATTTGAAGTGGTGAGTTGCTGATGTAAAATGAAAGCTGTAACCTCAGGATGAGTGCTGAATTCACAAGGGAATAACAAGGAATGCAGTCGAACTTATGGGGAAATATATCTCCAGTTGTGCTCACTGAGACTGTAAACAAGACGTCTGATTGAATGACAAACACTATCAGCCCTCCGCAGTGAAGACTAGTTTATATGCTGTAGTCCATTTATGTCAGTAGCAGTCATATGTATGGAACGTATGAGTGCTTCACCCAAGGGCCCATTTCTCTAGAAAATAAAAGTGTAGAAGAAAGACAAACCCGCCAACTGCCGCTGGTTAAAATAAAACTGTTGGAAATATGATCTGGTCACAGAATGAACACTACAGGCCTCAGGGGAAGGTTTAACCTAATCCCAAAAAAACACTTGTTGCCCTGCTTTCTGAGACTTATCGAATAATTCAGAAAATAAGCTCCTGCAGTAGCTAGAGAAATCACAGTCTGGGAGAACAAAACTGGTTCCTCAAGAATGTAACACAAAATCTTCCAAAACTATCCTGATTTCTTTTACCCTATTATTTTAAAAAGCTAATAAAAGGACATTGTTTTTTAATGTTGATTAAATATAAGTAATGGACAAATGATAAGCACGCTAACATTATCATACTGGTAATTGGTAGATGTTAGTCATGAGTGTAAATCAATGTAATACAGGCACCATACTCTGTAGCAATGCAAAGTCCATACTGGAGCCTTATTAATCAGAAATAGCCACTTTTTTATTGAATATTTTATTTATTTGCATTTCAAATGTTATCCCTTTCCTGATTTCCCCTCTGGAAACCCCCTATTGTATCCCCCACTCCCTATCCCCCTGCTTCAAATCAGACAAAATACTATTGGGAAGGGTGGAGTCTCCCCAAATAACTCTGAAGAGCATAAACCTGTGATAATGCACTCAGTGTCACTTCAGCTCAGTGTCCGTGAGGTGGGAAGGTCTACAGTAAAACAAGCATGAGATGCACCTTAACAAACTGTTGTAAAACATTTTATTTTCTATGCACAACTATTAGGCTTCTCTTTAATTGGTGATATTTTGCAACATCCAGACTAAAACTTGACACAGATGAGAATTTTTCATTTGTAACATCATTATGTTTCATATCAAAGTGCCCATCAGTAGTTGCACCTTACAAATGATTTAAAAAAAAATCAAAGTCTGGAGAGATGGCTCAGCAGTTTAAAGCATTGGCAGCTCTGTCAAGGGCCCCTAGTTCAATTCACAGTACTCAACATGGCAGCTCACAACCATTTATAACTCCATCCCTGCGTCTCCAACACCAACATTCTTCTAGCCTCCTCCAACACTGTGCACACATGGTTCACAGACATACATGTAGGCAAAACAATCATACACAAAGAAAATGATAAAAAATAAAGGGGATTTTATTTTTGCATCACCAAAGACATTTTTGTAACAATTTGGATAATGCTATAAATACAGAAATCCAAATTTTAAAAGTCAATGAACAATCAAACATCTTAATAGTTTTCCAGAACAATGCAAAATCCACAATAGTCATTTTGGAAGGGATTTCTCTTTCAACGCTTGCCAGATTAATATTCACTCTGGAACACTGAGATCTGTCAGTGTTAGGGCATTAGCAACCACCCTTTGTCAATACTATTACTAATTGCTATTCCAATAGATTTCTGTTTTCTGCAGTAATCCCCAAGCCACTAACAAATGTTCTAGGAGATGGGAAATCAATTTTCCCAATATAACAGCCTTCTAAATATCTAAAACATGGCTGCCACAGACCAGATCTTTGGGGTTCCAAGCCAAACATGTCCACATCTTTGGAGTGTTTTCCAACAACATAGTGTCCAGACTCCTCACCTCCTTGGATGCTTTTGATATTATGAGTGTGCCAATTAGCAATCTAAATTCAGGTCTCAATACAAGTGTAGTTTAAGTGTGGATAATGCCAAACTTGCATTAATGAAGTCTAAAATTATACACCTTATAGTCACATGACTTCTCCTCATGTTGAATTCATGATTAACCATAATACAACTCTTTTTGTTTTTAATATTACTTTGTCCTCATAGGAGTTTTTACATTATCACCTAAAAAATTTAATTGTTTTTAGTCTTTTTTTCAATTAACATTGATTCTATTTTTAGTATAATCAAAAGATCATAAATATATATTACATTATATTTACAAATTGAGGTTCTTTTTCTACATCAATAAAAATATTGAGTTACAGAGTTAAGTGGAGCATTGTAGAACAACCACTAGCATTCTGAAAATTGACATTGTGCATTAATCAACCAATTTTTCTCTGCTTAAGTTTCACAGCCATGTATAAATCCAACTATTTATTGATGTTCCATATCTTATCTTTTTACCTGTTTGCTTTTTGAGATGTAGTCTAATCCATTAGTCCCAGAGTGGCACAAAATTCACTGTATAACCCAGGATGGCCCAAAACTCAAAGCAATCTCATGGCTCAGCCTTCTTAATATTGGGGTTTGCAGAAGTAAGCCAAGACACCCAACAGGTCTTGTTTTTAAAAGCAAATGAAGGTTAGATAACACCTAAATTAACAACTGAGTGTGGTAACTGCAGAAAGGAGGGAGGATTAGAGAAAACTCTGCTAACTAATGAGTTGTAAACCCCCAAGTACCTTATTGCGAGGAAAGTGAAGGAACAGGAGAGATTCAGGAACAGTGGAGGAGACACATCAACAACTTGGTACAACATCAACTCCATCTTTCGTGTAAGCTTTGAGATAGATTCCATTTATATAATATCAAAACGCATTAATACATTTCGGGGGGTTTCCAGACAAGGTTACTTTGTTTAGCCGTGGCTGTAGTGAAACTCACTCTGTAGACCAGATTGGCCTTGAACTCACAGAGATCCCCCTGACTCTGCCTCCTGAGTGCTGAGTTAAAAGGCATGTACCACTGATATTCAATGCATTATTTCCCTTATTTTGAATCTCATCATTTAACAAATACTTCTCAATAAAATTTATTTGGGAGCTGAATATCTCACTCAGTAATTCAGAACTTACCTATTCTGTAAAAACCTTGCCTTCATTTCCCAGAACTAAGCATGCCCACATTTTTCTAACAACAAAACTTGAAGTGGATGTTTTTCTAGATAGAGACAAAATGGGTTGATTTAAAAATTCAAGAGTTATAAATTATGGTACAAGTAGATACATAAAAATTACCATTTAAAATGCTTGCCATGTCATTGAACAGGTAAGAATGATCTGAGTTTGACAAAGCAAATCTACTTGTATTAAAATTTCTACAATGTCTATTACTTGGGTCATTCGAGGTTTTTTTGAAACCCTGCTGATTCTCTGGCTGTTGCTTGTTCTATGATCTTCCCCATTTATGCTTTCTTTTGGATTTTTCCCCCTAGCTTTTAGAAAGTTACTTGATTCTTTTTTTTTTTCCACTGTCACCTTGAATTATGTCTCCTCCTTCCTCTTACTAAAGATTGTGACAATCATAGGATTGCATTGCTGTTACTATTTTGAGTCATTTCTGGGAAAATATACAGGACATTCAACAGAGAAGAGGGTTGGTTGGTTGGTTGGTTGGTTGGATGGTTAATTGGTTGGTTGGTTGGTTGGTTGGTTGGTTGGTTGGTTGGTTAATGGGTTGGTTGGTTGGTTAATTGGTTGGTTGGTTAGTTGGTTGGTTGGTTGGTTGGTTAATTGGTTGGTTGGTTGGTTGGTTGGTTGGTTGGTTGGTTGGTTGGTTGGCTGGTTGGTTGGCTGGCTGGCTGGTTGGTTGGTTGATTGGTTGGTTGGTTGGTTGGTTGGCTGGCTGGCTGGCTGGCTGGCTGGCTGGTTGGTTGATTAGTTGGTTGGTTGATTGGTTGGTTGGTTGATTTTCTTGTCCTAATGTTCCTATTGCTGATAATTGAATGTGGCATTCTTAGACCACCAAGACCCAGATATGAGGGGCATGGAATCTTGAACTACACTGGCTCTGAGTTCTTTGGGTCTTTGAGGGTTCCCCTTCAATACCTTAAGCAACTCTAATCTTTAGGCTTAGATTTTCAAAACCTACTTTAATAGGGGTCCTTAAAGTCTTCAACCAACCTTCCAACCCACCTACCAGAGGTAGAGGAACAGAAAGGTTAATGTTAAGGAAACGGGCATTGTGGACCTGTTTAGATGTAGATCTTTGGGACAATTCATTGTCAGGATATCAGTAGTCTAAGCCAAAACATCAAACACAAATCAGTTAACAGTAGTCCAGCAGCCCCATAGGAGGAACAAAAATATGAACCAACCAATGCCTCAGAGCTCCCAGCATCTAAACCACCAACCAAAGAGTACACATGGGGGGACCCATGGCTCCAGCCACTTATGTAGCAGAGGATGGCCTTGTGGGACATCAATGAAAGGAAAGGCCTTTGGTCTCATGAAGGCTTGATGTCCCAGTGTAGAGGAATACCAGGGCAGGGAAAAGGGAGAACATGGTTTAGTGAGCAGTCAGAGTGGAGATAGGATAGGGGGGTTTTCAGAGGGGATAAAATTTGCAACGTAAATAAAGAAAACATCTAATAAAAATAAAAGTAAAAAAATAAGCAGTCCAGTCCAATGGGCAAACACCAAACGCAAATCAGCAACAGGTTCAGAAGAAACCTCAAGGCTCTGCCAAATGAGCACAAGTTCATGGAAGCAGCAAGAAGTAGCTGGAATACCATGAGGCATGGTTCTTTCTACAAAGTCATGACAAGCAACGATCAGTGAAGACCAGCAAAGCATTATGAGGTGAACCAATCCAAGAGTGTCAGTCACTGTCTATTGGGTTATACTTAGACTCATTCCAAACATCACATATCTTCTCAAGTGTCTGCCTCAGCAAAACATCCTCTCTCGTCATACAGTTTCCAAAAAGCCATCACATGACACAACTGAATCTCCAAAGAGATCAGAAATTTCCACTTTAATTATCCCCAAGCTATTAAAGTAATACACCACTTCTTCATTTGTTCTTGGGGGAAAAAACCAAAAGGAGTATATTTGTTATGAAAACATTAAGTAGTGATACTTAGAAACTGCAGCTCCAAAGACCTAAAATGTCCCCAGAAGTACTGTGGTGCTATGCAATATCTACCAATCCCTCCCTATAAGAAAGGTTCCTTTTTCAGCTCTACATTTCTACTGTACCTGCTTTCCACATGAGTAATGTTGTGTGGTAAGTCTAACTGTTGCTCATCAAAGAGTCAGAAAGTAGAACTATCCAAAATTACTGTTATTGTACTGGCTTCAATGATGGGACAGAGAAATAGACTTAGCATGTCTCGATATGGAGCCTACAACATATATATATATATATATATATATTTAGAAAGTCCTGTGCATGCTTCTGAAGCACAGCCAGATTTAGAAAGGCTTTTACTATAGTGTTACAATAAACTCCCTTATGGTATAATTTAACAGTAAATTTGAAAATAATCTGCTTGTTCTGATATAATCATCTGTAGTAATTCCCAAAGGATATTCTAAGACTACCGTTTCCTTAAGAATAAATAGAAAGAGGAAGGTACAGGGACAGAAACTGACTGAATTGGTATCTATATGCCTGAGATATGAAGCTTCCCTTCTCACTTTGGGTCTTAGAGTTGAGAGTACAGGCATCCAGACATATCCAGAAGATGCTCCAGGCTGAGGGAGATGCAGGCATATAGCAACAGACAAGGGACCAGACTGTTGTGCATGTGGGATGGCCAGAGCCACACAGAGAGGGGCAGAGTGAACTTTACCTCCTATCAGCAAATGAGTTACATGTCATGCATTGTGCATTGCATTGTCAACCTCTCCTCCTATTTGTATGTGTGTGCATGTGTGTACATATGTGTGTGTGTATATGTGTGTAGGAGTGTGTGTGCATCTTTGGGTGCATGTGTGTGAACATGTGTTTGGAGGGCAGGTGTAAATGTGTGTGTGCATGCTACTTTTGGATGACTTTGGTTCTGAACTGCAATGTAAAGATGACTCTATATTTAGATTCTGCATATCTCTAACTTCTCAGAACATCATGTGTGCAGTGTAATCAAGTGACGAAGAAGGATACACCCAACATCTCTTGGCATTTCATGATTTCTCCATGAGCAGCTCACAATGAATACTAATGGCCTACATGGGTCCCCAGCCTTGATAGATAGGAATGTACTAAAACATTCACTACTACAAATGCCAGGCATGTGAGAGTGTGTACATGTGTGCATACATGTATGTGCATTTGTGTGTGTGTGTGTTTAGACAAAGGGAGTCTTGAAAACAACAATCTTTTATAAAGAAAGATGAATTTAATTCACAATATTTAATCATCTTTGGTCATATGACAGATCTCAACTGAATTTCCTAACTCACTGGACTCCCCTATAAGCTACAAAAGCATTCCAATAATTTGTAAACCGCTATAGTAAACAGGATCTAGTTAGTCTTCATTTCTATCTTCTATTTAGTTGACTTAAGTGATTTATTTATATGTATTAATGTCATATGCTGATACTTTTTCAAACTTTCTATTTTTCAATAGATTCTTTTGGAATTTTCCAGTCTCTCCCTCTCCCTCTCTCTCTCCTTCAACCTCTGCATCTTCCTCTGTCCCCCTCATCCCCCTCTCCCTTTGGTGTGTGTGTGTGTGTTTGTGTTTGTGTTTGTGTGCATGTGCATGAAGATGTGTGTGTGTGTGTTTCATGATGCGTGTGCTCACATATAAAAACTGGAAAACAACCTTGGGTGTCATTCCTCGGGACCTTTCTGCTCTTTCATATTTTTGGGGGGAGGGGGGTTTGTAGAGATGGGTGATCATTTTTTGCTGGCCTAAAATGGAACTCACCAAGTAAGCTATGCTGGCTGTCCAGCAACCCCTGAGGCTTCCTCCTGTCTCTTGCTTCCCTAGTCACCACACCCTCCAGCATGTAACCTGTTTTTATAATGAGCTATGGAAATCTAACTCAATCCTTATGCTAGAAGAGCAAGTAGCTTACTGAGCTATCTCCCCAGCCATGAACTCTCTAGGCATCCAATCATAGCTCGTCTTTTCTATTTCTAGCCTTATGAGTTTAAATTGTTTGCTTTATCTTATCTAATTGTCCTAGCTAAAGCTGCCAATATTAAATGCTAGTGGTGAAAATGAGTATCATTGTCATTTTATTCCCAACTTTAGTGAGAAAACTTATTTTTCTAAATCTTCATTTGGGTGATTATAACACATAAATGTACACATTATCTGTGAGTGCATGTGTAGATATCTGTACAGAGACATTTCTACACCCAAAATAAACATATAGTTAGTGCATTGATTTCCCCTTTCTATTCTCTTTAGTAAATTAAAAATGGAGATTGGATTTTGTCAAATGCTTTTTCTGTATCTATAGACATAATGTAATTTTTCTTCTTAACACTATGTAAAATTTTACATATCATCTAAATTTGTACTGTGAATGTTAGAACATCTTTGAGTAACAAAACATTTGGCTTTTTATGTAACAGGGCCCCAGATTTTTGTAAGACCTAGGACCTTAACACAACTGATTCCCACAGTGAAAATACGATTCAGGCCATAGAACTCAGCACACAGACAGTGCCACCTGCCAAAATGACCTAATCCATCAGAGTATTGTTCCGGGAAAATCTAATGTGCTAAATGTACTAACCTTGTTCTTTCTTTCTCTTCTTATGCTTCTGGCTAAGTGTTTTTGTTAACTGAACTCAACTCAGAACATGGTTTTTGTACTTAAAAGCTCACCCTGAGGAAGGCCTGGTGCCATTCGGAGATCCCAACCCAATGTAGTTGCTGGCTGGCTAATAAAGACTTTCTATTGGCTTAAATCCATGTCCAAGCAGTCGTCCCTGGTTACTGCCCCACAGCACCACACTGTTGAATGCTCTTTGCTTGTATTGCATGTAATATAATGGTATCAACATCCAATAGTGAGATTGGTCTTAGTTTTGTTTTTTTTTTTCAGCTTTAATTGTTTTGATATTGACATTGTACCTGCTTCATAAAATAAACTTGAACACATTCTTATGTTTTTTGTTACTGCATTATAATAGCTTAAACAGCATCAAATAGACTCTACATAAACATGCAGTTTTAAAGCCAGGTCCTGGTGACAGTTTAAGGGCTCTCTCATTTTGAGATTTGTTTTCCTGTTTCCTTCCAAGTCTTCTTGCTTCCTCCATTTCTTCACTTGCTATTTTATAGTGCTTGTGTTTGGAATCATATACAGGCTTGTTTTCCACTACTCCATTTGCCACCTTAAATGTTACTATGTTACTTAAGACGCAACTATCAAGCTTCTTTTACTTTCTGCCATCTTCCGTCTCCTTCTGCCCCATCTTTCCTTGGGTTTCAATAATAAACACAAACCACAGGTGCTTACACACTGTTCATGGTGCTGTCTTTATGTAGACTACTTCCCGTAGTTTGTCTAGCACCGTTTCTTTAACTGTCTTATGTTTCTCATCTGAAACTAAAAGACCACACCAACTCCATCTTGGGTTCAGGCTCCATCTTAGAGAGCCTGGTCCTTAAGTCAGAGTTAACCAACAAGCCTCCACCTATCACTAGATTCAGGTCACTCCCTAACAACCACCAATCAGGAGGAAAGCAGAACTTAAGTTTATGCTTTGGCTCGCAACACCAGCCAATCATTTTAAAGAACAACAAATTTCATAATAACCCCCCAGTCAGATGTGTGACAGGCTAGAAATCCCCTTGCTTGTTCATTTGACTTTATAAATGCTTGCTTAAAATTGGGCTGGGAGTTTTACCCTTTCTGCCTGCTGTGCCAGGATTGGCAGTAAGCCCAAACTACAGCTAAAATTTTTAAAAGACTCTTGTACAATTACATGGGGCTCCTTGGTGATCTTTTGGAGTTCGAGAATGCCTAACAGGCACAACAAAACCTCTGCCCATTCAAGAGAGTTTGGCTTCTCATCTCTACTCTTAAGAGTACCAAGTTATACAGTACCCTGTGAGCACTGACGTCATCAGGACTTAATTTTTTCCTGACCAATTACTTTGTTTGTTTGGGGATTTTGTTTGGTCTGTTTTTGTTGGTGGTAGTGGTGGTTTTGCCTGTTTAACTAGATGATCTTACTTTATCCTTTGAAGTTTGTTTTATTGGTTCTGTCCTTATGTTTTAAAATAATTTTGGATTGATTTTCTTAAGTGTATCATACTCTACTTCCTAATAGTTGCCTTTTTATTCTTTTTTATTTGCTTCTTGATATTATTACTAGATTTTCATGGCATCTGGTATTTCCTATGTTCTTTTTCAAAAATCTTTTAATTTTGCTTTTCTGAATAGTGTGATGATACACACCTATGATTCCTAACACTGGAGAAGTGAGGACAACAGGATCAGGGGTTGAAGGACAGCCTTGGAGCACATAAGCCTATTTGAGGTCAGCCTGAGCTCCAAGAGACTCTGTCTAAAAATTAAAGAATATGTAAAATATAAAATAATTTCTTCCTCTTTATTTCTTTCCATAATTCTGGAAAGAGAAGGGTGGAGGGATGAAAAGCTTTCTATAAAAACCTATGTGCATGCTTTTGTTGTCGTTTGGATTTTGCTCATCTATTTGTTGCTTTGTTCTTGTTTTTATTATGATGAGAACACATTTTCCAGGAAATTTTCTTCCATTTTTCTTAACTCTTTTCTTATACCATGCCTGCTTCAGTGTTCATTACTACCTGTCTACAGTTAAGTAGGTTTCTTTCATGCATGAGCCCTACTTCCTATAAAGACAGTCTGGTAAATGGGAGGGAAGATGAGTCAGTTCTGGATCTATTTGTGCTGCAGTAGCAGGGTACCAGAGCCTGGCATTTATACACAAAATGTGTTCTTCACACTTCTGCAGACTAAACTAAGAACACTGGCAAGCTTGCTTCTTCAGGCAAGACTGCTCTCCTTCTGAAGATATTGTCTTGAATATCAGAAGGAAAGAGCACTACATCCTGTCGTGGACAAAACCAGAGGGCAGAGGAAGACTCCCTACTCCAAACATCTCTGTGAGGAGACTTAATCTCACTTGTGAAATTGGACTCAATCGGCTCCCAAAGGCCACACTCTTAATTTTTTTACATAGGGGAATGTATTCAGGCAGGAATTTGGGCAGGGCCAGAGACACTCCAATGCAACGACTTGCCTGCGTTGGAGGGATCTGCCTTCTGTTGTGACTGTGCCGGCTCTACTTTTTTTACTCTTCTAAACCAAACACATGGAGCTTTTCCTCACACACACTAAAATGTAGCTCTCAAGACACCAACTAGATGGTGTCTCACACGAACTACCAATTTTAGCGTAGATCTCATAGGTGAAGGTGCTCAGTGTCATTAAGATGGTCCACAATATAAAAACATTGCATTCCCATAACCACATGTAAGTTTTATTAATGTGCTAGGATTGCTCACAGAACCTGAAAAAGGATCTTTGCTCACATGTGTTGCTTCATTGTAAAAGATATGACTTCGGAAGAGCCAAATGGAAAGGATCTGAGGAACAAGAAATGAGGGGTGAGGACCACACAGCCCTTCCGCACCCTTTCGGAGCAGCCCACCCACACTGTGCTTTAAAGTCTTTGCCAGCAGAAGCTCTGCAGTGCTATCTGCAAAATTATATAGTGGTCTCATTAGGAAACCATGGCGGTCTAATGCCTGTCCACCAACGATTAGCTCACACGCCAGCTCCTGTCCCTTCCCCAGAGATTGACTAGTGGTTGGAGCTAAAAGTTCCACACTATTAATTATGTCTTGGCCTTTCTGCTGGCTACCTATAATCTCACTGGCTACAAAATACAGTCTTACTGATCAAGAGAATCCAAATACTTTAGGGAAATTGTGATGGCGATCAGGACAAAGATCAAATACATATATATTTTTATAGCACCACATTGTGACTGGACTAGTTTTATTTCTGTTGAGCTCTGACACCACTAAAAAGTGATCCTCAACCTGTGCATGTTCTCAGACATGCCCTCAGAACTCTCATGGCTCAGGCTTCTTCCTCCACAAGGTTAAATGCACACGGATTAGTCCTTGAGTTCTACCTCTTCTAGTAAATCTCACCCTCACTTCAGCCCCAGACCTGCCACGCTGCAACGCTGACAGCCATGTCTTTCTTTCCCAGCTTGTATTTCATTGAGTTTGTGGGTTGTGAGCAGACTCCTCATTGTTGAAGGCTAGGGGGAGTTATAGTTTTGTAATTGCTTTTGTTGTTTCTGTTGAAACCCAGAATTCCTTTAAAGTTCATTTCAAGTTAGGACCTTTGTAGTTCTTGTTTCGTATTATCCAGGAGCCTTCAGTATAGTTAATAAAACAGATCTCTTGAAGGTTATAAACAGCTAAGGAAAGAAAGGTGGCCACCCATGGGATCATATAGAATAGGTGGAGGGGTGCTGAGCCACCTGAGAGAGGCCAGCCACTTCAGAATTTGAGTTCAGAGAAATAAGAGTCAAAAATGAGAATATCTGCAACTAGAGCCAGATGGGTAAAAGCAATACAGGTGGGAAACTGGGAAGAATGACAAAGAAACAGAGGAAAGTACATTGCAGAGATGTGGGCATCTTTGTATCTTGACTGTGCCTGTATTTATTTACACAAACATAGTTATCAGTTCTCATCAAATTAACCACAAAAATCTCTGGGTTTTACAGCCTGAGAAACAAGGCTCAAAGAGGAAGAAAATAATTAGCAAAGGGGACATGGCTCAACTGATGAAGCTAAACAAGCATGAAGACCTGAGACCAGATCCCCAGCATCAAGGTAAGAAGTTGCATATGATGGTACCTGCCTATAATCCTAGCATCTGCCTGTAAGTTGCTGCTTGTTTTCCTGCCCTGACTTCCCTCAATGATGGGCTGCTGGTTGTAAGAGGAAATAAAGCCTTTCACCACAAGTTGTAGACAAGTTCTCAACATAATCTGGGATTTGACATACTTCTATGCAAAACTACCAGATAGGCCTTTGCCCAGACAGCCTAGCTGCGCTGAAGTAATTGTTCCTCCTAAAATCTGTCAGCTTTAATGTGAAACTGTTCTACGCTGAAGCCACTATAGCAAACTATAAACAAAATATAAATTTGGCTTTTCTCTTAATAGAGGATTATTTAAAAAGAAAAAAAAAGAAACTTCACCAAGATGTGCAATAATTGGTGCATACTGTAAGTTGCTTCTGACTCTTAATAATTTTTTAAAATATACAGAAATCCCTCATAATTTTCTGGAGAGAAAGGAGGGGTTAACAGCAGGATAGTAGTCCCTACAATTGTTGCTTAATTTGCATTCAATTCATAGAAATGAAATGCAGTGTCCCCCTTACCATGTCCTTACCAAGTAAAAGTTAAAGTGTAGAAAGGATGACAGGCATGTACCCTAAAGGGAGAGGGGTACAGTGAAGTAACACAGTAATGGCCAAGAGTCATGATGTGAGACTTCTCCAGAATCGAAACTACCTAAATCTTCCTGATACCAGCCACCTAAAATGTTCTGGAGACCAAGCTATAGAGGAGCCAGCCATTTGTCCGCTGCTAACAACCTGGAAAATGATAGAGGTGGTCTCTAACCACACAAGGCAGGTCCACAGCCTCTCTCAAGCATCGTGTTGTTTGGTATTTTTATAGCTAGCCACTGAGTTATCAAGATCTAGTTTGAAAATGGACAATAGGTGTGTCTTAAAAGGAAGAAACAGAAACGGAGCTGAACTGCAGTGAATGACCTGTTTCTACACAAGTGTTTGATTATAACTCAGGAAAATAGTTGCTTAACCTACTGCTGTGTTTCTCTGGAGAATTCCAACACAGAACCTAGTGAAATCCAAAGCATCCACTCATTCTGTGCACAGTCTGTCAGGTGAGTGGACGTCAGTCATCCATATTTCCCAGATCAGGAGTTGCAGGTCCTGAGGTTTTGAGTGACTGTTGATGGCCATGGGGAATTAAGCTTGATGGGAGGAAGGAGAATCGAGGGTTTCTACCCATAGCTTGAGTGTTAGGTCCCCTGAGCCAATATGGACATGTGAGAAACACCTGAAAGGCTTGCAGATAATAAGGCGGTTAAACTATGTTGCCCAGCTCTCTAGGACAGGTCTAAGATTGAGGAAGACCAACACCTGTAAGGGGAGGTTCAGTCGCTAACGTCATTTCCCCAGTTGGCTCTTGATTTGTCAATAGAGAAGGCCGGGGGCCAATTGCTGGGCTCAGGGTACAGATGAGACTTCTGGGTCCGAGGAGGAAAAGACAGATGCAAGGAAAGAGAGAGGCCTTTCTGTCATGCTTTGGAGGAAGAAAGACACAGCAATCATATATAAGACCTTGGGAAGAGCTAGGGCCTCTGCTATTGGGTGGGTGGTCAAAGATATTTGGAACTAGGCGCTAAGTTTAGGGCAGAAGGAGAGACTGAGATAATAAATTAATAAGGGCACACCTTTCCAGGCAGGAGGTATCTACGCCCAGCAATTGTGCCAAGGAAGGCAAGCCAGATGGAACAAACGGGAGACAGGAGGGGCTGGTATCGCGGCAGCGGTTCCAGGCAAAGGCGGTAGCGATTTTTAAAACTACACACAACCCAATACTCAACACTGAAGACCAAGCATACAGCCCTAGTTTCTAATATCTTCAATACAATGACCGTATTGCCTTGGGTCTTCTGTATTTTCTTCTGCAATTCTGAAGTTCTCCATCTACTCATCTGGCCAGTAACTGAGTGTTAAGAGGAAAAATTGCTGTTTGTTAATTAGACAAATGCCTAAGTTTTCACACTAGCAAACAAGATGCTTACATAAGGATTAAAACTAATTGCATCTCCATTTATAAATATATACCAGTAGATTAAAATTAGTTGACCTAAACCCACACAAATGGTCTATCAAGATGATATCTAAAGTACACCTTATTAATGGTCTATGTTTACGAAAACCTAATTTGAAAGTAAATTAAATAACTATGATCTTTAAATCTGAACAATAACATTATGTAAATTGACCAAGAAAGCCATCACTTATTAGGAAATAATTCATTTGTTTTCAGGATTATATAAGAGCATGGTGTTTAACATTAATATTTTATATTTTCTTTTTTCATGAGATATTGAATGTTTTGAAAATTTCGTATGTGACTATTGTTTTTACGTTATTTCCACCCTCCCTCTTCCCATACTTTCCACTCCCTCTTAAATTTGTGGCATCTTATTCTTTAATTATTATTGTCACTGTGTATATACAAATAAATGTGTCAATTCAACTTGCTTAGTCCCTTTTATGTTACTTATATGAATATGTGTTTAGGTCTAACCACTTGTTTTGGTTAACCTATCAAGGAGTTCATCACTAGAGAAGATTGATTCTCCTGTTCTTCTGCCATTACTTTCCTTTTGCTCCGTTTTAGGGACAGGGCATCATGAAATCTCCCCTATCCACTGATGTGTCAACTGCTGCTCTCATTGTTCATGTCTTTCTAAGGCAGCCATACTGTTGATGTTTCATGGGTGTAGCTTCCCACTCGTGTATAAAAGACACAATCTTGCATCAGACCTCCCAGTCCTCTGCCTTTTGTAATCCTTTCATCTCCTCTTCCTTAATGTTCCTTTAGCTTTAGGACTTGCGTTGTAGATGTACTAGTTGGGGCTTGTAACACTACAGTGAGTTGCTTCCTGCATTTTGCCTGGTTGATCGTCCTATGATAGTCTCTGCCTGTGACAAAGAAAGTTCTTTGATGATGGTTGAGAGCTATACTTACCAGTAGGTATAAGAAAACTGTTTAGAATGCAGTGAGAAGTTATACCCATTTGGGAATATTGCAGTAATACTTTCTCCTCTAGCATCTATGGCTTTAATGGCTATGGGTACTGGCCTAGGTTTACAGAACCAGGTATGAAATCCCTCTTATTTAAGTCCAATTGTATGGCTGGTTGGTTATTCCCAGGATATTGCACCTTTCAAGATATCTTGTCATTCTGGTCACTTGGCGGCTCACATACAGTGGAGTGGGATGTTGAGATCTGTGGATAGACCACAAGGAATGGTATAGTTGGGTCATATGTGGAATTTTTTAAGCTTTTTGATACTTCTCCACGATGATGTCCAGAGTGAGTATACCAGCTTGCAATGCCATCAGTTTGTTTTCTTGAACTTAGTTATTCTGATTGTGATAAGATGAAATGTCAAAGTAACTTTAATTTGCATTTCTGTAACAGCTAAGGATAATGAACACTTTTGAGACAATTTGTTAGATATCTTTACTTCTTATTTTGAGAACTCACTGTTCATATCCATAGCCCATTTTTAAATTGTTTTCTTGACATCATCTAGATGTTAATCCTCTATCAGTTGAATATTCTCTCCCAGTCTGTGGGCTTCTTTTTCACTTCAATGACTGTTTCGTTTTGCCATGAAGGAGCTTTTTACTTTTATGAGATTCGTACTTGTCAGTTGTTGGCCTTAATTCCTAAGCTAACTATTAGTGACCACAGCCTCAGATTATCCTGAATGGCATGCTCTAATGTGAAAGACACATGAACTTTTTATGTTCATAGGACAAAAGAAAACCATAAATCAATGTGTTTACTAAATACACTGGTGAGGAGAGCAGACAGCTGGGGTATAGCAGGGTGAAGAAATCTCTACTACGGGTTTCTGAGGCTACCAGATGATGTGCTTAGATTTGGGGAAGATGGAAGTGAGTAGCCTACTCAGTTGATACATTTAAGAAGGTTTTAACTAATAGTTGAGAGGATACTATATTAGATACAGACGTGGATAATAAATGGCTACTGAGGGAACTAAGCAAAATCCAAGGTAATATTGGTACTTAATCTACAACATTCCAACTCCTCACAATTATGAAGTTTAGTCTGTAAGACTCTGTCGAGCCTTAGCTTACCGGAGACCCCCAGAGAGAACCACGTGAAGCCTGGATCGATGTAAAAAGCAAGAGGATTTTTATTGTTCCAGTGCACTGGGGTTGTCCCAGACCCAAAGGAAAGGCAGCAACCACACACAACTTGTTCAGTGAGCTTTTATACAATTTTCAGGGCAGCAGCCATTAGGCACAATGTGACTGGCAGAACAGTGTGACTTTTTAAACTGATTGGTCTTCAGGGAATGAGGTGGCAAGGACTTCCCTTGTCTGAAGGTGGACAAAGGTCCGCCCTGAGGAATGTGTCCCCATCCGCAGGTTGGTTCTCACCCTGTGGTCTGAGGAATGTTAATTAGCCTTTCCCTTCGGAGGGGCACCTTCCCAAAATTTCTGAGCTGATCTTGCTAAGCTGGATGGAAATTCCTGACCTCCCAGTGTTTTTCTGAGATATTCCTGTTTACTTGGTTCTTACAAGTCCACCTTGTGAAATATTCCATTTATATCTAGTTTTTAGTGTTTTGTTTTTTCCCTTGAGCAAACTTTCAGTTCACAACAGCAAGGACCATTATGATTAGAGCCACTGTGAGAATGACAACTTTAGGAAGTGCTCAATGACCCCAAGAAGAGGAAAGAATACTGGCAGTGTACTAGCCTTCAACTAAAATCTGCATGTCCTCATGCCTGGTGTTTCCAGATAAAGCAAGAAGAAAACAGGACTGAGTAGAGTCTTTGCTGAAAAGGAGACAAATGAGCCCAGCCCTGAGAAAAGTTTCTCTCCCTAGGTTGGTTCCCTTTGGGGGTTTGGGTGAAGTCCTTTGAAGCCCCTGCCTGTTTTTCCCATCCCCCCACTCCTTTCCTGATCCTGCTCAGCCAGGCGCCTTCTGTTTGTTGACAGCTCTGGGTTTTAAAGTTAGTACTACCACCAGGCATCCCTGCTAATGGAAGAAGTCCAAACTCCAACTTGGCCACAAATACAATTACACCCACAGAAGTGTATTTTTGCTCGCAGCTTTAGTCTTCATTTTGCCAGGTAGGTAATTTATACAGAGCTAGAAAAAGATTGTTTGGGGCAAGGATACAGTGCCACTGAGAGACACAGCCTCTGTGTCTGAGACCAAGCTGATGAGCAGCTCCCTCCACCATGCCAGTTTCCACTGCCATTTGAATTTAAATGGAATTGCTGCCTCCTTATCACCACCAACAAGGGCAAGAAGTTGTCATGAGGACACCCAAAGTTCTCCCAAACATCCAGATCAGAGATGGCTTGAGAGGAGTGTGTGAGGCTTTTCATCTCCATGAACCTCTTTGTGCATGTTTCTTATTTTCAACAAACACAACCATGCAGTACAGCTATGGTCGGCTCATTCAGAAAAGTTTCCCATTGGTCACCATGCTCCTTCAGGTGATCTATTCAAGTTGGTATCCATCAAATACAGGAGGAGACTAATCCCGGCTATTTATTTATTTATTTATTTATTTGCTTTTATTTTCTGCTTCTTTAGTTGCAGACAAATTAAATTGTTTCTCAACAGCTGTCAAAAGGTATATTGTACTCAGATTTCTAATTTATATTCAGAACACACAAAATCATACAGAATATTCTTTCTAACATCAAGTTTAGTAGTTCTTTATGCTGTTTACTGGTGGACAAGTATGTCCCAATAATCAAATTCTTAAGATTATGTCTGGGGGCATTCCAGGAGTGGGTAATCACAAGGTAACACACATAGAGCCGAAAACTCTCAGAAACCTCCTTCTCCCTAGTTGTATTTTCCTAAAGGAATTCTCAACTAATGACATGAAAGAGCCCACTGAGCATGCACAATCTCATAGTGGCACCCCTTGCTGGAGAACACGAGACAGAGAAACCTCTCAGGCAGGGTGTGAGATTAGGTTAGAGAGTAAAGATGAGAAATACACTGAGGAGGACTGGCTGGACTAAAACAGGGTTTGGGAGTCGCCACCTGATGAGGAAACAAAAGATGAAAGCTGGAAACATTGCATCTCCAGGGTCCTTTAGGACATTCGCCATTGCCCATCCACTTGTGCCCAGCCATCACCTGCAGGACAATCTGACCCTGTGAATGTGTGTTCTTCAGAAATTGAGAATGTGTGTTTAGTGTAGCAAGCAGACTTTCTTGGTTTTTTTCACTCTGTCTTTTCTTTTCCTTCTTTGAGAGAAGAGAAGAGGAAAGAAACATTTCTATTTTACTATAAACCACACAAAGAAAAGAAAAAAAAACCTTTTGTGTTTCTGAACCTGGTTTTCATTTAGCTTTATTCTATCTTGATTTCCTAATCAGTGAAAAAGTTATATTACCAGTCTTCCTCCATAGTAGACTTACTCAACCACAGAAGATAATGTACACAAAACATTCTGAAAAACTACAACCATGTGCAAACACTAAGTGAAAATTGATGCTTTCTACTATTTTTAGTATTATTATTATTCTCCCTGTGCCCATGAATGGTTAACCTGAACAAACTTCCAAGACAAATCTTTAGTATTTGTTTATACAGTTGAATACTGCCATTTCCATGTTCAATTTTGTCCAGCCTCTGGCAAGACATCACTCCACCTTATGAGGCCAGAGGGAAAGAACAATTCTGAATAAAAAATAAGGGTTAAGCATCCAATTGACATTCATCTCTCCTGGTTCAGTCATCTGCCTATCAAAAGCCTCCAACTATTCTTGATATAAAGTACAAAGGAGGATAAACAGTCAGGAAAAGAAAAACCTGAGCAATCATACGTAGCACATTTTTTTTCCTTCTGTGAGGGAACATTCTGCAGTCTGTGTTTCAAGAAAGTATTTTAGTTACAGATTTTTTTGTAAGTTTCCCAATATATAACCTTTTGATGATGTAACCTGCATCTCTATAAATTAAATACCATGTGTCAGAATCAAATGTTCTTAAAATATTATCAGCAGTTGCTAAATATATTTTTCACATTCCTTCTTAATTCTATGTTATATAGTAATTGATACACAGCCCACAAACACCTAAAAATACTTTTACAGCAAAATAAATGCCTACAATTCATTTCTGCTCTATGGTACATGTAAGCCACAAAAACCAATGCAGAAATTTGTAACTACAGTTCAGGAAGGAAAGGGGGAATTATGAAGCAATGGTCTCCACAGCTCAACACTGACTGTGTCTCTCCCTAATTACCAATCCACACAATTCAAAGGGTGAGAATCGACTAAGATCATGCCCTGTATGCCTCAGCTGTTGAAGCATTCCTCCTCCTGGTCAAGATACCATTTTACATTCAAAACAAACAAACAGGAAGAAAGGAACAGTTTCTTCACATTGTTGTCTGCCTACCCAATCTTCACATCCCTCCATCTGTCCCAATAGAATTATGATTTTCCTTAGATATCAATGCTGCCTTTCTAAGCTGATCCCACTCTCTGACAGAACTCCTTCACTCAGCAGGCAAAGGTATTTAGGTAATGCCTTTGGTCCTGGGTAGGCTATACTATAGCCTCCATTATACTGATCAGGTTGATGGAATGAGCTGATTCTGTACTGTGACAGAGGCTCTCACCCACTCCTGATGAATATGGATTCACATTGTCTCACACATATGGAAAATCTTCAAAAGTCAAGCTCAAAGAAATAGAGAACAGATTGATGTTAGCAGGGCCTTGTAGTGAGATGTACATTGAAATGGGGGAGACATTGGTGAAAGAATGCAAGGTTTCTGCTCAGCAGGAAAATTTTTCATTAGTGATCTGTATACAGAAGAGTCATTGCAATGATTACACTATTGGATACCTCAAAATTGTTTGAAGATTACATTTTAAATGTTCTCAGGACAAAAAAAGGTGATTAGAGATAATTAGTATTTAAATTATATTGGGTTTAATTGTTCCACAATATAAATATGTACTAAAACATCATATTATAACCTATAAATAAAGGTATTCAATTTTGTCAAGTAAAATGTAAAATAAAATCTAGGGCCAAGGAAGTCTGATTTCCTGAGTTTGATTACTGGGATCCATATGATGGAAGGAAAAAAAGATTGACTATCAAAAGTTGTTCTCATGCATACATATGTGTACACACACACACATGCACACACACACACATACATAAACACACACTATTTGTAATAAATAAAATTAAAATATTAGAGAAGGCTGAAAGAAGCTGAAGAGGATGATCCTGAAGGAGGACCAGTAGTCTCAATTAATCTGGACCATCAAACAGACAGTATATACCAGCTGATATGAGACACACATGCAGCAGATGACTGACGGGTCTGTGTTCATTCAGAGATGATGCATCTAAACCTCAAGAGACTGGAGGCCCCAGGAAGTTTAGAGGTCAAGTGGGGTGGGGAGTGGGGACATCCACATGGAAACAGGGGTAAGGGGTGGGGAGGAGGTATGGGGTGTGTAGCATTTGGATGGTGGATAGGGGCGAATCGAATATGGAGAGTAAAAAAATAATTTAATAAAGAAAAAAAAGAAAAGAAAAATTTTAAAAAGACTTAGAAACAATAGAAACTGCTAGGCAAAATGGAATATTATAGTGCTGTTGGTCTCAGGAATTAACCATAGTAAGGAACAGGCAAAGATAAAACTGATATTGGGTGTTACAGAGCTCAAGGCTGAAAGCGCTTAGTCCTGAGATACTTCACACCAGTATTATGGTATGAAGACTATTCCTTACTCCTGGAATATTTTCTATTTATTCATTTTAACTGGTATTTTTCTGTTGGTATTTGCATCCCTGAGCTCCTGTTAACAACCATCTTAGCCCCAACTTTTATTTTGTTCAATTTATTAATGAATAGAACTATTAGAACAAACATGTCAGTAGGTTTATATTCCTTCTATTACACGTGAGTGACAACCCATTCATATCCCAGCTGTCAACAATGAGAATGTCTCATGCATCGCCACATGAAGAGTCAACTTCAGCACTTCTTTCCTGAGAAGTCTTCTCAGTTTAAGAGGGAGACTGATGAGCTAGGCCATATAGCTGGGTGGCAGAACATGTTCAACCCCACCCGCTGTCCCCACTCCCTTCCCCTTCCTCCAAAAACAGTATACTTGCTGCCTGGGTTCCCAGAGGAATTCTTCCTCTCCGCTAGATCCTTCTGAATTTCACTCTTATTTCAGTTTCCCCTTTCTCTTCTCTACAAAAGCCCTTTTGCTCCAGGATGACTATGGTCCATACCTTCTCTATACACTCCCTTATCTTTCTTGACTCATCCCAGCCCCAGGCTTTTAGGACATAGCAATGATCTTATTTGTTTTGTGTTCTCCTGGAGGATATGAGTTTCCTTGAGGCCATGCGGGTATTTAATCAGCTGTTACATTCATGATATCCATCACAACGTCTACTTAACAAAGTGCTTAATAAATATGTGAAAAATGAATGCAAGCCCACAATTCTATCTACAGGACAAGGCAGAACTGGAATATAAAGTAGTCATTCCCTTTAAAAATTAAAATTTAAAATTGTTTTAAGAAAAAGGTATTTGTTGAGCTAAACATTGAGCATTTCTTTTAAGATTTATCTATTTATTTTATGTGAGTACATAGTCACTCTCTTCAGACACACCAGAAGAGGGCAACTGATTCCATTACAGATGGTTGTGAGCCACCATGTGGGGATTGAACTCAAGACCTCTGGAAGAGCAGTCAGTGCTCTTAACCACTGAGCCATCTCTCCAGTCCACATTGAGCATTTAAACAGAATATTTCAAATATTTAATAAAGGCTCCAATGCAAGAAAAAGTATACCCAAAAAGTGCTATCGGCTATATTTAAATATATAATACATAGTAACATGTGAGGAGATGTGTGCTTGCAGCAGAAATGGTGTCCTTTACCCCACTATCCATTCATTTATTAGAAAGAACTGATGGCTAGATCAAAGCTTATACCATACCCCTTGTGTTTTGTGAGTGAAAATGGGGACGTGACCACTCCAAGGAATGGTTGAGGAGAACATTTTTGTTGTAGATATGAGGGAGCTAGATGCATCTGGAAGAGTCTAGACTGAACCTGGGTGAAGGGGAGGTG
>NW_022196914.1:42832732-42834818 GCF_008632895.1 Mastomys coucha | reverse complement strand
GGGAGAGAAGAAGAGAGGGAGAAATGAGGGAGAGAGAACAGGAGGATAAAGGGAGGGGGAAAAGTAGGAGGAGAAAGAAAGAGGGAGAGATAGAGGGAGGGAGAGGACAGAGGGAGAGAAGAGCAAAGAGAGGGAGGAGGGAGAGAGAAAGGGAGAGGAGCAAGAGGAAAGAAGAGGCCTAGACAGAAACAAGCCAAGCCTGGAGGAGCAAGACAGCAGGCAGCCTAAATGGCAGGGGTTTTTTTGTTGTTTTTTTGGGGGGGTAGGGGGATGGGTTTTGAGACAGGGTTTCTCTGTGTACCCTTGGCTGTCCTGGAACTCATTCTGTAGACCAGGCTGGCCTCGAACTCAGAAATCTGCCTGCCTCTGCCTCCCAATGCTGGGATTAAAGGCGTGTGCCACCACCACCTGGTCATTGTTTTTGGTTGGTTGGTTTTTGTTGTTGTTGTTGTTGTTATTGTTGTTTTTAAATGGCAGTTTTTTAAAGGAATCAGAAGCTGGGGAAGCAAAATGACATGACAGTCCTAGGCTGAAGAGGTTTAGGGCCCAGATATGGCGTGGGAAGAGTTGAGAATAACCACTGGTATTGAGTGAGCCTGGCTACCAGTCTGCACTTTAGCTTGCTAATAGGCACCACAGTTAGCATTTTGTCCCTAGTTTCTTTGGGCCCTAAACGTTTGTTGTTATTGAATTGAGTTCAGTCATCTTCTACAGTTCTGTGGTGTTTTGGAGCCTCAGATTAGAAAACTCTCTTCAACTCTTTGGATATGGGTCAACTTATTGACTGCTTCATGCTCAAGACACCACAGAAATAGCCATTGCTTTTATATATGTAACTTTGGATAATAATAATTACCTTCCTAAAGTTAATCTGTCCCAGATTACGTACCACCCCACAGGTTGATGGCTATTTAAAATAGGAGAAAGGACTACCAAAAATAATTTCATTACACCATAATTTCTGTATCAAATAATATTCACAAAAATTCAATCATCATTTTAAAGCGCAGCTCTAATATAGCACTTTTTAAAAATAGAATTTCTTGTATGCCATTATGAAATGTCAAAATTTTAATAATATAAATTGTAACAGAAGGCTTTCATTTTGCCTAATTAAAGCAAAGAAGTTTGTGTTTTGTTTTTAAAGTAATATTTTTATTCATGAATAGCAACACCCTAAAGAAGCAATGGAGGGTGTGAAAAGCAGACTTGAGGAGATACCGCAGCTTCTGCTGCAGCTCCAGCATGTCCGTGTGTCGTTTTTTGCTCCAGCATGTCCGTGTGTCGTTTTTTGCTCCAGCATGTCCGTGTGTCGTTTTTTGCTTGATGCTTATTTCCACTCAAGTCTACTTGTCTCGAGATAACAAGATTTTCACATTCTACTTCTGGTGAGAGATAATGACCACTGTCACAAATTGCAACATAACACACAAGTTTTTAAAGGCCAGTCAAGTTACCCCTAAATAAAGACTCTCCGAGTAGAATTTATTACAATAACAGGCAAACAAACAAAGCAGGCTGACTTAGCTTCTCTTGTACACTACTCTTCTAATTTATGCAGAGCCTGTTTTAGTCATCATTCTGCCCCTGTAGAGGATCAAGGAAACAATAATTTGACTTTCATCTGGTATTCTAGTATCTGGAGTCTTAGCTTGTACCAACAGTAAGAACGATCAAGAAAGTTCCTAGAAAGAGAGCTAGAGTTAGTAGCTGAGACTAACCTAGTCTAAGCCAGGGTTATGTGGACGCTCTCCTGATTACCAGGAACAGTTAGTAGCTGAGACTAACCTAGTCTAAGCCAGGGTTATGTGGATGCTCTCCTGATTACCAGGAACAGTTTGGGGTCACATTTTTTTAAGTTGTATTTCTATTGTTATTAATTGTGCGTGGGGATTCCCCCAAGGACAGATATCTAAGGGTCTTAAGGGAGTGTTGGATCCCCTGCAGCTGGCGTTATAGGACCCTAATGTGAACCACATGGCCTAGGTGCTATGAACCAAAGTGGATCCTTTCTTAACAGCTGAGCCATTTCTCCACACTTGTTCTTGTTGATTCCATTGTTGTGGTCATGGTTGTTGTTGTTGGT
>NW_022196914.1:42820842-42832669 GCF_008632895.1 Mastomys coucha | reverse complement strand
TGTGTGTGTGTGTGTGTTACATGGCAGAGCATTGCTCAGAGGCTAGAAGAGGGCACTAGATCCACTAAAGCTGAAGTTACAAGGATTACGGCTATTCATTCTAGCGCTTGGAACCAACTCCAGTCCTCTAAAAGAAGAGCAGTTAGCCCCAAACCATCCCACAGCCCCTTTATTAAGCATGCACACATTAAATCTTCCTTAACTAGGGAGGCCTGTCCTGCCGCTGGGTATTTCTATCTGTAGATTGGCTCACTGACTTCTGTGAGGAGGAAAGCAGTAGTTTTCCTGTGCACACAGCCAGTGTAAAATACTCCTAAAATAAATAGTATGGCACTTGGGAGGCAAAGGCAGGTGGATCTCTAAGTCCAAGGCCAGCCTGGTCTACAGAGCAATTCTCAGGATATCTAGGGCTATACAAAGAAACCCAGCCTCAAAATAAAATAAATACAATGCATGAAATACATGCCTCAGAGTAACAGTTATCCAATACACTTTTAAAAGATGAACAGACAGAAGAGAAGTACAAAAGTAGAAACTGCATGATCCCTATGTAACTGTGGGAAAGAGCCTCAAGATAACCCAGCTGCCCAACCCGAGCATGAGACTAAAGACCCATGAAAGATGGAACCTGGGGCTTTAATGTCTATGAGACTGATTTCAGTGTGTACCACATAAGCCAAAAAGGTCATGTGAAGGAGAAAGAATGGAAATATTTGAAAGCTGACCTTTAGAAGGAAGAAAGGTAAATTCGGGTTACAACCCAGAGGTTAAATGGGAGGATATACCACTGAAAACAGTTGGATAGGAAACTGAGAAATTAAGGACGGTTTTTTAGCCCTCATCACTTCTGCAAAAAAAACTGTGTAATGTGGAAGTGAGTGCTAAGATGGAGCCAAAGAAGAACTGATTTAAAGATAAGTAATGCCATCACCAAGCATGGAAAGAACAATAAAAGTAAAAATTAGGAGATGGAAATTATAAGTTATAGAAGTTGGGTATGTACAAGATGGGGTATATGATCCTCAGCTGTGCATATGGCTGGAGTGTCTATTTAGAAAACCACATGTGGAATAACAAGAGCTTCCCCTTGGAGTCCTTTCAGTGAGTAGAGGTAAGTCCCTGAATCAAGCCTCTCTATGCTTGCTTGCTAAGACATTCATGTCAAACCTAATGTTGATATTAAATAAATCACCAAATCTTTGCTAACGTCTGTAATACATAGCTAGAAATAATTCTCTAAAAATGTGAATATTCATAACAGTGTGCTGTGCTCACCACCATAAGCACTCCTCTTTGATATTTCAATATCCAGCAGTGTGTAATTATATAATGTCAACCTGTTATGTTTGGAAATAATACCCCCACAGGGGTTGGCTTATATCACAAGATCTTTGAATATGAATGTAGTTACAAGAAATTTTTCTTTTGAGTATGCCTGTGTTGAGGTAGCATGTTGCTATAGGTTGTCGCAATAACATTTCAAATTCTATGGCCTTTTCGTCCAGGGATTTGGGGACATGTTACTAAAAACAGGAGAGCCAAAATTCAATAACTCAAAAACCCAAAGCTGTAAATCTTCCTTTCTTGCAGAGCATATTAAGGGTAAGGAATTTTTGTTGTTTTTCTATTTCTCAAATTTTTCTTTGGTAACTCAGAGGATTATGTTAATATGAATACAATGACAATTACTTGAAGTATACAATTGCATAAAGAAGTAGAGTATATATAATAAGAAAGGGGCATTTCTAGAACAAAGGACAGTATGATTGCTTCGAATTCTAGTGAAAACACATTGCACTTTAAACATGACAAAAATGTTTCTTTCTGAATTGCTTCCTCAGAAGATAACTAGACTTATGTTTACAGAAGAGCAGAAGTGTACGCTATGTCTGAGGGCTAGGTAAGCTCACCAGGAGGAGATAAATCTACAACTTCTTTGAAAATATTCCCCACTGAGCTAATCCATACTGTACAAAGGCAGCACATTTTCAAGGCAAGGGACAAAGAGGTTTAAACACAGCAGAAAAAGAATGAGATGTAGCCTGTCAGAGCAGAAATCTACCCTATGGTTTGGATCAGTGTATTTACTGATTATAATGAACATCATGATTCTAGAGTACTGCTACAATGATTTTAAGGAGGAAAATACAATACCGTTTTATGTCAGCATTGATGTATCATAATGTGAAACTGCGTAATTTCTTTTTAATTGTCAAACTAAAACTTCCATGTAATCCCGTTGACTAAAGGTTCACCTCTGTATGTTTTTATTTTTAAAATAATACACTCAAGTAGAAGACAATTCAGAGTATCTCCAGGTGCATAAGTTCATTCCTTATCATAATTCATTTCATGAATTTTAGAAAAAGAGCTAATGTGGTCCAGATTAGAGTAAGGGCTAAAGTACACACTGTTGAGTTAGGCAGAGACAGTCCAATGCTTCACATCCTAATGATGTGGAAGACCGCTATTAGGAAAACAAGGGCTGTACTGAGAAGACGTGCTGCATCCATGAGTTCATGTAACAGGACTGATGGAGGGGAGCTACTGTGCGAAATACACTCTAAACAAGCAATAGGAAGGAAAGTGCAGCTAGGCAGAGAGAGCCTTCCCAAGAGGAAGATTGGCACACTCAAGACTCCAAAGCTGAGAAGCAGAATTTCGTATGCGTGTGTTCAGGATGGGGCTTCTATTGAGCAGTGAGTATGATGAGCAGAGAAGCTACACTGATATGGGGGATAACTGTGCCTGGCACACAGTAGATACCCAGGAATTAGACATTGGCTGAATGGACATGAATGTCAGCTTATTAGGCAAGTAGCACAAAATGTTCCATAGCAGGATGCAAGGAGTAGAACGAACATGCGGGATGCTGAGGACATGTTAAGATGGTTCTATTTTATTCTTAGAACTATGAGAAAAGATTGAAGTTTTAATGCATGGCAGAAGCACATTCAGAACGATTTTTCCTGTTATCATATTTTTACATCTCACTATAAAATGTACTGCTATGTACTGTTATGCCCAAGTTGCAGGTATCCAAAGACCACAGAGGAGCCAATCCCAATGCTCGAGAGCAAGGTCTCTCAGACTCTTATCATCACAGCAGGTCAGTGAGAGCCCCAAGCCTAGGAGTTCAGGGTTTTTATTGTGGTTACAGCAAACTTGGGGAGTTTCCATACAGATCAGCAAGCTAATGTTTTTAAAACTGCGTTTCTGGTATAATCTGCAGGAACCAAACACAAGGGCAGAACACCTGACAAACAGGAGGCCCAGGTTATCTATTCTCTGAAGGACGTCTTAGGTTACCTCTATGTATCATGGTCCGGCTATTGTAGCCTAGCTATTGCTAAAGGGGGCAAAGGGGTCATAGGATGTTAGCTCTAGTGTGATTTTCTTCCTGGAGCTGGAGTTTATTTAGTCACTGGTCTCACACAAAATGGAATTTCTCCAATAATTGAGTTGATTGGGTTTTCCAGTAAAACTATTTAAAATGGATTGTAAGGTTGTAAGAGGTGACTCAAAGGATAGTACTTGTTGTGCAAGCATAAGAATTTGAGTTTGGGTTTCTAAAACCCAGGTACACTGTTGTACCACCATGAGCATCCCCATATTCCTACAAAGAGACAAACTAGGCTAGCTGCCCTCCTGGGGTTTGAAGGCCAGTTAGCTTGTCACATACAATGATGAACAACAGAAGATCCTGTTTCAAACAAGGCAGCAGACAAGGGTCAATAATGTTTTCTTACCTCCACATACACACCTTAGTGCAAACACACACACACACACACAGCACACACACACAACATATACAGAGAGAGAGAGAGAGAGAGAGAGAGAGAGAGACAGAGAGAGAGAGAGACAGAGACAGAGACAGAGACAGAGATAGAGGGAATTTTTTTTTATCATTTTTAGAAAAGGTATAGCTCGTTGGTAATGTGTCTAGCCTAGCATACATTTAGTCCTTCAATACAATCCCCAGTAGTCGTTTAAAAGAAAAAAAAATAGGAAATCAACTGTAAAACTGTATTCTGAGTTCAGAGATGTTAAAATGCTTTTAAAAATGGGCACAAAAGTTTGATGGAAAGTGTTTGGAAAGAAAGCATATTAAAAGTCAAAAACAGAGTGGGCACAGAGCATCTAGTTAGAGGGCAACGCTGCCGTGGTGTTTTAGCCTATTGCAACCATCTGAGACAGCCAGATTCATGTCTGTTAGAATGAAGGCAGTAGGCAGAAGTGAAAGCTGTCTAGGAAGGAGAGCCTGTAGCAATGAAGCGAAGTGAGGAGGTCAGAGACATTACAAAGCTACTGGTGTTTACTGAGCCAGAAACAGTGTGGAAACTCTGAATCCGGCTACAGATTGAAATTTGCAATTTATCAGCATTCAGGTGGTGAATGAGTTTGTGGGAGCAAAGAGATTTCTTTTCCCCTAGGGCAGCAGTTTTTCAGTCAAGGGTAATGACTCCAGCTGCACCACTGAGGTTGAGCTGCAGAGATGCCGGGGATGGAAGACGAGACAAGCGAAAGTACCAGAAGGGAAAATGAGGGTCTGACATGGGTGTCTTCCGCAGGAACAGAGAGAAAGTTCAGACAGAGTAAATCTGAAAACCCAGGACTCGTGACTCAGCTATCAACAGAGACTGAGACAGAATGAGAGGTTCCAAAGAAGACCACAGTGCTATTAGCTGCAATGGAGGGCAGAGGAACCGCAGAAAGAACTGATGGACACAGAAGAAAATGAGTTCAGGTCCAGGCCTTTCCTCATGGACCACTGGTTGTGGAATGTGCAAATAAACTTGTCTACCAGGCAGACAAACACCGGCATTACTCTGATACTCTAAAGCATCTCTACAGGAACTTACCATCTCCTAAACATAACTCGGAGGAGGACATCCTGACTTCATTTATTTTGTTCAAGGAAAAGAGGCAGCAGCTTGCTGCCTGACAAACGAGATCTGTAGACAGATTTGAATTCAATTTTTGCTTACTGGTTATTGACTTAATTATTTGACTTGGACAAACTAATACCAGTATATAAGATATAATTATTTGACAGGCAATAAATATTAAGATATTTTTAAAAGACACTTAATATTTCTGAGCCTAATGGGTAAGTTGTGGGAAACGTCTGGTTTCTGAAGGTGTTTTATGAACTGGAACAGTGACAAGGGCTGGATAGGGGCTAGCTATTTTTACTACTTGTCCGGGTGTTCCCATCAACTCAGGAACAATTTCTTCCAGAACTCATAATTGTATTTTTCCCTTTTCTTTCGTGGAGTATTTATTGGACCCTGCTATGTGGGAGGTAGTCACAGCCATCTGCTTCTACTGTATCTTTCCTTGTCTTATTCTAATTATCTGAGCTACAAGGTACTCGTTGTATTCCTCCATGTTTCTAGTTCCTATAGTGTTTGACAGCTCCCCCTCCATTAGAAGCTCAGCTATAAGAAATCCTCACAAGCACGTCATCCGAGGGTCACACAAACTGTTCCCTGAAAGACTAAAGAAAGGTGCCTGAGGAGACACCTGTGAGGTAAGGAAGAGCAGACCCAAGTTTGAACTTGACTTTCAACTGAACTTAAAAGGAGGAAAGGAGCATCCACATCAGGGTGATCAGTCCCTCAGAGAGACTGGGTCTCCTTTTGCTGCTGTATTTCTGGGGGAATCACATCTTATGGTTTTGATCCTTACTGGATCCATCTTTGGGTGCAGGCAGATTTTGTTCCTCTTTTCACTACTTTTTACCATTAGAAGCCTTGAAAACAAAGTCATTTTGAAGCTGTTCTTTCCTGTGCTCTTATTTCCTCCTCCTCTTGTTCTTAACAGCCATGTCTGAGTTCTTAGCCAGAGCTGGCTGTTGGAAATTTCCCTTGCTGGAGAAGAGATCAGTGTGGTTTACACTAGATCTGCGCGTGAACTCTTTCATGGTTTAAAGATTTCTCTTTGCTTACTTGTCAGTGTGCTTCTGTCTGCTAACTGCTCACTCAGATGGTATGCCACTCTTTTCCTTCGAATCAGTTGCCTTTTTAAGAACTTTTGTCTTCTGGTGTTTACAGCCAATGAAACATCATGGAGCCTATCTTAAGGATCACTATCCTCTTTTACGAGACTCACAATGAAACGGCGTGCTGCTTCAGGCTCGGACTGACCACCAGAGTCTCTTCTGGGCTTTTTCAGCAAATCTTCTTCTAAAGAACACACACTGTAAAATTAAAATATTAACATTTATCTTCTGTTCTCAGAAGAAAAAAACATTTGTTTGGTGTATTTTTACACAATGTCAGCATGTAGTCCTTCCCTAACTATGTGCACAATGGAGCTGGAAGAAAAAGAACAGAGAAGAGCCATTCAGAGATCAGCAAACACACACAGAGGAGGAGAAAGACAGACAAAGACAGAGAAAGAGAGAAGAAAACAGAATGCAAGTGCATAAAAAAGTCAATCAAAATGAATATACAAACCATTCAGAAGCAATAGAGTAAATGAATGCTTCTGCTTTGAAGGGTGGAAGAAAATTCCTAGGGAATAGAAACTTGGAAATTAAGTAAAATTCTTGTATACTGCTAACAAAGTAAAATTAATTTTACCTTTTAAGAAAGCAATAATGTGTTGGGTGGTAGCAGCACACGTCTTTAATCCCAGTACTTGGGAGGCAGAGGCAGGCAGATTTCTGAGTTCAAAGCCAGCCTGGTCTACAGAGTGAGTTCCATGACAGCCAGGGCTATACAGAGAAACCTTGTCTCGAAAAACCAAAAATAAATAAATAAGTAAATACATAAATAAATAAGAAAGAAAGAAAGTAATAATGTAGACATTTAAGAGAAATCAGTAACTACGGACAAATTAAATGATTTGGCTAGGACATAATTCATTCTTAATTAATTCATAATTTAAACATTATACCCTATCAGATGCTTCCACATTAGTCTTTGATTATCTGGGTACTTTTCATGTGATGCTAATTCTAACGATTTGAGGAGAAAGACCACTGACACAAGTCATCATGGCCCAATTAATCAAAGCAACCCTTTTATCCATGCAAACAGGCTGTCTCTCCCTCAGAGCTGGGTTCAAGAGATCAGCATCGGATGTCAGGAAGACAAGGGTAGGGGTTTTCCGAATGGAGGATTTGGCAGGAAAGCTAGAGGGAGTCACAGAAGCAGAATGTAAGCACAACAGGTTAATCATAATGACCTCCTGAAACAAAGACATGATTTCCAGATGTTCCTAAACTAAGTAGTCCTAACAGGTACTCATAACACTGTAGTCACAACAACCTTTGAAACAAAGGTAGGGTTGCAAGATGGTTTTGAAACAGAGACACAGCTGCTGTTTCCTAGAGGGCAGTACAGAACGGTTTGTGTTCAAGGTTACAGAGAGTGGGGAAAGAGTCCAATCCTTGAGAAGCAGAAGTTTCTCAAGCGTAAGCAGGAGTAAACCTAGTTTGTCTTTGTTAGAATATGACTTTGAGGCCTAAGATGGAGCCAGGCTGGCTCGTCATTAACAGTTTAATCAACGTCAACTATTCTACCACTTGAAAGTAGGAATAAAGTCCAGAGATGCTCTTGCCGGAAAAAAAGATGACAACTCAAAAGATGAGCGTGTTCCTTTAAGAAGGAATGTTTGCAATGACTGCGAATGCTTGTGCCCCGGCTGCTCCCCGCCCCAGCTCCCTGCTCCTGTGTGGAATGTCTTCCCTTTCTTTAATTCACGAGGCACTATGGTTTTGATACAGAGATGATTTACAGAGACTCCCCAGTCATTAACTAACCCATTCGTGGCAAACTGTGGAAGCTGTCTTTTGCAGCAGCTCTTTCTTGCTTCCCAGGATCTTACTTGTTTCCCATAAAAAAGATTAAATCGTTGTGTGTGGAGGTGTTTTAACAAGGGTGTCCAGAAACTGGGCCAACTGGAAGCAGGAAGTCATTCTGGGAGAGCCCAGAGAAACACAATAGGAAGCTTTCTGTATATCTTCAGATTCTACTAAAGAGCAACTCGGGGGTTAGACAAGAAACTTCATTTTCAATAAAACAAAAGAGCTGAAAAATTTTACAGAATATAATCCTGACTTAGAGAAAAGTTTCAATTCTCCAGGGTAAGCTTAATAATTTCAAATACAAACCAAAAAGCTAAAATGAAAAATAAAGTTGTAAAATTAAAATAAGCTTTTTAAAATTATAGTTTACTTTTGTAGGACAAGCACATAAGAACTGGCTGCCAGAGAGAATGAGTCAATCTACACTGTGATTTTTTTTTTTTTTAATTTCATCAATTACTTGGCTTTGGAGAATAGTGGGTTGCTAATACCTGGGGACAAAACTTTAATATTTAAAGTTAAAGGAGTTAGGGAAGGCATTTTCCAAAATGAGGGCCTTTGTGCCAGAGAGAGTGAATTTTAATTCTAACTCTGCCATTTCCTGTTACTTCCACATTTCCCTCATCTATATTAATACCTGCTGTGGAAGTTTCTCTCGATGTACATAATGCACCTGAAAATTCCAGTGAGAAATGGTGAACTAAACACACCTGCTTTATGTTTCCTCCCTGAAAATTCTAGGTGGTTTGGTTGTTGGTGTCTTTCTTTTTTTTTTTTTTTTCTAGAAAGAACAAAAGAAAAAAATGACAAATCCACAAAGGCTTCAACACTGGAAGGAGAAGCGCTTAGGGACAGGAGCAGAAGACATAATGTATGTCGGAGCACGAAGAGCAAGGGTATGGGCTGCCTTGAAATCTCTGAGAAATACAAAACATGAGTCTAGAGCCGATCGTGCCTCAGATTTGGAAAGTCCGCCAACGGCAGCACTAGGCCCTGCCGAACGATGGTGTGGACTGACAGAACCTTAGTTGTCTTCCTCCCTCAGTCACAGTACTTTGTGGAGAGCATGGACTCGGGCAGCTTTGTAGTGAGAGCAGAAGGAACAGCGAAAGCAGGGACACAGCATACAGGAGACAGGAAGACTGTAGTCTTCCCCAATCCCTTTCCTCACTTGGCTGTCAGAAAAATCAGCAGCCATCCTGTGATCCCAGAACAAAAGACTGAACCAGCTGGCCCAGGGGGGGAAAACACAGTGTTAAAAAATTAAGGGATCCATGCAGGAGATCAAATATCAAAATATCAAGAGTTCTAGAAAGGTGGGGGGAAAGGGACGAAAACTCTTTAAACTCTGAGAGTTATGAGTTTCCTACTATGTCATGAATGAGAAATCAGGCCAAAGTTTGCTGCTATGAAAACAGTGTACTGACCATCAAGACATCAAGAGAGGAGGAAATCGCATAGGACGTAACTGTTAGTGTCCACTGCTGCAGCCATACATTTCCTCAGAAGCATTCCACCCGAAACAGCTGGAAGCTGGCAGACAACAGCTGGTTCACACCACTGCAAACAATCAAGATAGGCAGGGCTTTCTGGACCAGGATCACAGCCAAAGCGGAACCACTGCTCCCAGGCAAGCTATACCTTCACCAAATGCTCAGAACATCTGCTAATTAGCACTGTGGGGCACCAAAGCTCTCTGAAAGGGATGCGATCCTGCCAAACTTTGTGGTTTGGGAAAGCCAAAATTGGGTGAGAAGATCACCCTAGTATTTTTAGCTGCGAACCACGTAAGAGGAAGAAGAGTGTAGAATTAAACCATTAACAAATGGACCAAGACGCGGGATCTCTTTCTAAATGTCTCTTGAAAGGACCAGGGCATTCTCTCTGGGAAAATGTAAAATTCCCAAGAACCTCAATTACTTTTTAATTTACAATGTCCAGCATTCAGTAAAAAAATTATCAGACAAGCCATAAAATGAACTGACCCAAACAGAGAAATGCAAATAAAACAGAAATGCATTCATATTAGAGTTGTCAAGACAGTTTTTAAATATCTATAATTACATGTTCAAGAAAGGGGGTGGCAAAAGGAAGCCTTTCATTTAAACTGGCATCTTTATTTTCAAACACATCAAATAAAAAATTCTAGAATTAACAAATAACTGAGTTTAAGAAATCAGTAGAGGGCTGGAGAGATGGTTCAGTGGTTAAGAGCACTGACTGCTTTTCCAGAGGTCCTGAGTTCAAATCCCAGCAACCACAGGGTAGCTCACAACCATCTGTAATGGGATCCGATGCCCTTTTCTGGTGTGTCTGAAGAGGACAACTGTGTACTCATAAAATAAATAATTCTTTAACAAAATCAACAGATAAATTTAATTGTAGATCAGATGAGATAAGTGTAGGAAAGGAATAATAAATAAGGAAATGACTCATTAGAGGAGATACAATTGAAACAGGAGGTGGAGAACTGGCTCAGCACTGACTAGCACTTGCAGCTCTTGCAAAGCACCTTGGTTTGGTTCCCAGCCATGATAAGGCAGCTCACAACCAGCTTTAATTTGAGTTCCAGAGAATCAGAAACCCTCTTCTGCTATCAGCAGACACTGCACCAGTCTAGTGCACATACATACCGGCCAGCAAAACACTAACACACATAACATAAAAATAAATAGTTCTTCTAAAAAGTACTTGAATATAAGGATAAAAAAACAAACAAACAAACAAACAAAAAAAAAAAAAAACAGAAAAGTCCAAGCATCAAAGGGAGGCAGTAGAGATGTAACAGATGAGTGACCACACCCAGGAGAGCAGCACTTATGTGTATGCATGAGGAGTAGTCAGGCGGGAGGGCAAGAGTGCAGACATCTCTACCACAGAGGGCATTATAGCACCGACCTTGGATGACGGACCAGCAATTCTGCTAAAGAATTGTGATGACTTGATAATGTATATGTAGGAAAGTAAGAACCAATTTTAAAATAAAGGACTGTGTGTGTGTGTGTGTGTGTGTGTGTGTGTGTGTATGTGTGTGTCAGAGATTGAGGCCTAGAGCTTATGCACTAAAAGAATTTTTAATTTCAGAGAAAACATTTATATTATAAAGTAAATCAAACAAGATAATTTGTGGTTCATTGTCTATGCTAAATAGGTACATGTTCCTAAAAATTTTAACAAGCATTGATTTTAGTTAAAATGATTACATGATTTCATTGAAAAGATGTGAAAGGGTAATATATATTCCTTTATTTAAAAAAAACAAGGAGCCACATATGTGACAGAGGTTGCCCTTGTTGGACATGAGTGGGAGGAGCCGCCCTTGGCCTGAGGGTGTTCAATGCCCCAGTGTAGGGGAATTCCAGGGTGGGAAGGCAGGAGTGAGTGGGTGGGTGGGGGAGCATCCTCACAGGGCAAGGAGGAGGGGGAAGGGATAGAAGGTTTCTGAAGGGGAGACCTGGAAAGGGGAAAACATTTAAAATGTAAATAAAGAAAATATCCAATAAAAAATAAAAATTAAAAAAAAAACAAGGAAAGAGAGTTATACTACCACTTTTTAATAGGAAGTAGGAATGAATCATATTTAGAACCAACAAATCAAGAAACAGTACTAGAAGTTGTTTGTTAGATAAAAACAATTACTGGCGTAAACAGCTAAATATAGAGTAGTTGTCTCCAGAGAGAAGGGATGAGAAGGAAAGCAGAACCAGCCACTGTCATGTGAGCTTTGAAATCCTGTTTGATTCCTTAAGCATATGCAAGTAAGGCTTTAATAAGAAATTTTTACACTAAAATTTAAATGTAAAAGACAATCCCTAACACAACTGGCATATGACATGTCAGCATATAGATTATGGGACCCCAGGGTCTGTGGTGAAAGTCGGGGGAGCTCCAGTATGGACCAGGATCATCAGGTAGAGGGAAGCATTGATGAAATTGTGTCCTTGGCTCAGGTGACAGCAGATGCTGGAGAGGTTGTGGAGAAAGAGGAACATTACTTCATTGCTGGTGGGA
>NW_022196914.1:42816819-42819635 GCF_008632895.1 Mastomys coucha | reverse complement strand
TGTAAATAAAGAAAATATCTAATAATAAATAAATAAATAAATAAATAAATAAATAAATAAATAAATAAGAAAAAAAAAGAAATTGTGTCCTTGGGTTTGTTTGTTTGTTTACTTGTCTTTCATTTCATCCAAGCTCATAAACACTCCAACTCCTAGCCAGTTGGTGAGCTCTCTTGGCTTCTCTCTTGATTATTAAATCTCCCAGAACCATCTAGCCTTAGAGTTTCATTATGCTAAGTGGCAGAGGTTGTGATCATAGGCAAGAGATCCTCTGTGAAGAAACTGCAAAAGTTTATCAGAAATGAACAGCACTGATGAATAGTGCTGATGTCTTCCCGAGTCTGCTTAGGGGACTATCTGAAAAATGATACTTGGAATGCAGCAATGTGTAGTTTCCAATAGTCCAACAAGCTTGACAGGTGCCCTTAGAAACAAGGCAACTATCAAAAGTCACTGTGCTTTATGGCTAGGATGAGTACATTGATATATGGATGGATATATAAAGAGCATCTCCAACACCAACATGTAGACTCTGAGCTCATGATGCTGTACTTCCTGTCTTCCTCCCGATTTGCAGTATAAATGAATCCAAATAGAGTTGTCTTAGGTAGCTTGTGGTCTTAGAAACGGTGTTTGAAAATGATTAGTTGTCTTTAACAGATGAGAATGTGATCCTTCCAGTTTCCATCTGCACCCCAGAGAGGACCCTGTGCCACAGCTCTCCATATCCAAATTCCATCCAGAGAGCTGGTCTCCCAGGAGTGCTGACACACAGGCTTACAGGAGAGACAAGCCACAGTTAGAGACAGCAAGACCAGCTACCACCATAGATAACCAAATGTCGAGAAGCAAGCACAAGAACATCAGCAACAGAAAACAAAGCTACTTGGCATCATCAGAACCCAGATCTCCAACCACAACAAGCCCTGGATACTTCAAAACACTGGAAAAGCAAGAAATACAGGAGAACACAGGTAAACAGGTAGAAGCCTTTAAAGAGGAAACACAAAAATCCCTTAATTAAAGGAAAACACAACCAAACAAGTGAAGGAATTAAACAAAACCATCCAGGAACTAAAAACTGAAATAGAAACAATAAAGAAATCACAAAGGGAGACAATCCTGGAGATACAAAACCTAGGAAAGAGATCAGGAATCACAGACACAAGCATCACCAACAGAATACAAGAGACAGAAGAGAGACTCTCAGGTGCAGAAGATACCATACAAAACATTGACACAACAGTCAAAGAAAATGCAAAAAACAAAAATCTCCTAACCCAAAACATCCAAGAAATCTAGGACACAATGAGAAAACCAAACCTAAAGATAATAGGTATAGAAGAGAATAAAGATTCCCAACTTAAAGAGCCAGTAAATATATTCAACCAAATAATAGAAGAAAACTTCTCTAACCTAAAAGAAGAGATGCTCATGAACATACATCTACTCCATGTATGTTCTTCAAATAGGTTGGACCAGAAAAGAAATTCCTCCTGTCACATAATAGTCAAAACGCCAATGCACAAAACAAAGAAAGAATATTAAAAGTGGTAAGGGAAAAAGGTCAAGTAACATATAAAGGCAGACCTATCCAGAATTACGGATACTATTAAAGCTAGAAGATCCTAAGCAGATATCATACAGACCCTACAAGAACACAAATGCCAGCCCAGGCTACTATACCCAGCAAAACTCTCAGTTACCTTAGATGGAGAAAACAAGATATGCCATAACAAAACCAATTTTACACCATATCTTTCCACAAATTCATCGCTACAAAGGATAATAGATGGAAAACTGAAACACAGGGAGGGAAACTACACCCTGGAAAAAGCAAGAGAGTAATCATCTTTCAACAAACCCAAAAGAAGACAGCCACACAAACATAATTCTACCTCTAACAACAAAAATAACAGGAAGCAACAATCACTGTTCCTTACTATCTCTTAACATCAATGGACTCAATTCCCCAATAAAAAGAAAAGACTAACAGACTAGATATGTAAACAGGACCCAGCATTTTGCTGCATACAGGAAACATCTCAGTGACAAAGACACTACCTTGGGGTAAAAGGCTGGAAAACAATTTCCAAGCAAATGGTCCCAAGAAACAAGCTGGAGTAGCCATTCTAATATCAAATAAAATTGACTTTCAACCTAAAGTTATAAAAAAGATAAGGAGGGAGACTTCATACTCATCAAAGGTAAAATTTATCAAGATGAACTCTCAATTCTGAACATCTATGCTCCAAATGCAAGGATACCCACATTCATAAAAGAAACATTACTAAAGCTCAAAGCACACATTACAGAAAAATGAATACAGAAAATGTGATGCATTTATACAGTGGAGTACTACTCAGCTATTAAAAACAACTGACAGTACCTGACTAATACAGAAGTAGAGGCTCACAGCCATCCATTGAACTGAGTACAGGGTCCCCAATGAAGGAGTTAGAGAGAGGATCAAAAAAGCTGAAGGGTTTGCAACCCCTTAGGACAAACAACAATATGAACTAACTAGTACCCTCAGAGCTCCCAGGGACTCAATCACCAACCAAGGAGTATATATGGTGGAACTGATTGTTCTGGCAGCATGTGTATAGTAGAGGATTGCAAAGTTTATCATCAATGGGAGAAGGGGCCCTTGGCCCTGTGAAGGTTCTGTGCCCCAGTGTAGGGGAATGTCAGGGCCAGAAAGTGGGAGAGGATGGAGTGGCAAGCGGGGGGAGGGGAGAGGCAACAGGGGTTTGTTCTTGTTGTTTTTTGGTTTGGTTTGGTTTGGTTTGGTTTGGTTTGGTTTGGGTTTTTTG
>NW_022196914.1:42796526-42816785 GCF_008632895.1 Mastomys coucha | reverse complement strand
TTTGGAGGGGAAACTGGGAAAGGAGAAAACATATGGCATGTAAATAAAGAAAATAACTAAGAAAAAAAGAAAAAATAAATTCACGAAATTCACAGACAAATGAATGGATCTAGAAAACATCATTCTGAGTGAGGTAACACAGTCACAAAAGAATACACATGTGGCATGTACTCACTGATAAGCAGATATTAGGCAGAATAGAATACCCATGAAACAACTCATGGACCATATGAAGCTCAAGAGACAGGGAGACCAAAGAGTGGATGCTTCCGTCCTACTTAGAAGGGGGAACAATATAATCAAGGGAAGTAGAGGGTGAGAGGGGTTTGGGAGGGAGAGAGGAGAGAGAAAGAAAAAAGAGGGGCAGAATCAGGTATGGGAGGAGACGAAGGAGATTTACAGAGAGTCAGGAAATTGAGCAGAGCTATGTAGCAATGGGGGATAGAGAACTGGGGGTAGTAACCAGAAAGTCCCAGATACCAGGAAAGCACAAGCCTCCAAGGACCCAACGAGAATGACATTAATTGAAATACCCAACAAAAGGTGAGAGAGAACCTGTAGAGACCATATCCAGAGGTTAGGCATGGCCCTCTGGTTGAGGAATGGGGCCACCCCCCATCTTAAAAAGCTTAACCCAGAATTTCTCCTCTCTAAAGGAAATACAGGGATAAAAAGTGGAACAGAGACTGAAGGAAAGGCCATCCAGAGACTGCCCTACCTGGGGATCCATCCCACATGCAGACACCAAACACAGACACTACTGCTGATGCCAGGAAGTGCTTGCTGACAGGAGCCTGATACAGCTGTCTTCTCAGAGACTTTGCCAGAGCCTTATTGATACAAATGCAGAAGCTTGCAGCCAACCATCAGACTGAACACATGAACCCCAATGGAGGAATTAGGGGAAGGGCTGAAGGAGTTAAAGGAGCCTTATCCAGCACCAAGGGCAGGTCCTCGGTCCTATGAAGGCTTGATGCCCCAGTGTAGGGGAATGTTAGGACAGTGAGGTGTGGATGGGTAGATGGGGAAGCACCCTCATAGAAGCAGGGTAAGGAGGTATGGGATAGGGGGTTTGTAGAGGAAAAAGGGGGGAAATGGAATAACATTTGAAGTGTAAACAAATAAATTATCTGATTAAAAAAATAAGGTAAGTATGCAAAAATCAAAAAAATGAAAGATAAGAATGTAAAAGTGTTGAAGTAATAGGGAGATTATAGGGAGACATTGATAGCAGATGCATGTTTTGAACCACCACCCCTACCGCCAAGTTCCAACATAAACAAACAAACAAACAAACAAGCAAAATGTAAAGAAAGTTATGTAAGCAAACCAACAGACGGGGCCTAAAAAGAGGTCATGAATTAAATGACTGACGCCCCAGTTTAAATTAATGGACAAAGCTTCCTCAGTCCCAAGACCGTGGGGGATCAGTTCTTGTGTGTGTGAAAGGGTGAATTTGGCTGTCAACCCTGAGGAAAGCACAGGGTTCTCCAGTGTAAAGAAAGTGCTGCTTTGAAGTGCTTTGCAGATTTACTTAAGAGCACAAAAGAAGGGTAAGGCATGCTCATGCCCAGCTTGAAGACTGGTCACAGAGCACTGTACAGAGTAAGTCAAAAAGTCGTAACTCTCCATTAAGTCGGCAGTAAAAATTAGTAAGAAAAATTATAGAACGTGTGTGTGTGTAACCTTGTCTACATCTGTCTATAGATATTCTCATATAATCTTATACTTAAGCAATTGCTTTCATAAGCTGTCACAAACCAATGGCTCTAGAAAATCACTATATGGTAACTTTAAAATTGGCACATGAAGCTGACCTTTCAAAACACAAGTGTTTCAGCTAAATTCTCAAGTGCTCTTGTAACATCAGGAATCTTGTCTCATCTTGGGAATATCAAAACTGCTGTTTCCCCCCTCAAAATGCATTAGAAGACCCTCCCTCCCGACTACATTGGTATGGTGCCCCGAGGATGTCACTATTTATAATGTAAACCATCTCATGCACAATTCTGGTTCCAGGCAATTGTGCTCAAGGCAGAACAGAGGGGTCTGTCCCCAGTGAGTTCCTCAGGTGGCCCCCTACAATGCAAATTGAACTGCCCTCAAGGTACCCCATAAATTAATTATAAAAATCTAAAATAAATAACACAACATAACAAAAAAGTTTGTCTTACTAAACTAAAATCTATTCCCCTCACTCAATGTAACTTTTAAGGAGAACAGAGCAAGAATTGCCAGAAGAAACAAGGAGATGGCTTACTTGGTAAAGGCACTTGCCACGAAGCCCATGACAGGAGTTCCATCCCTGGACCCTACATGCTGGAAATTGAGAACTGCTTCTGTGAGTTGTCCCCTGACCTCCACAGGCACATAACTGCCCACATGCTTGCGCATACGTGCACACAAGCACAGACACACGCACACACACACACACACACACACACACACACACACACACACACACCTGTACGCATGAATGCTAAATGCTTTTTAAAAGGAAAAGAAACTATGGAAAATGTGGGGCCTAGCACCCTGTAAAGCACATTGTTGAAAACCTCTCTGACAATCGCTATTTTTAAGGAGGTGAAGTGCTTATGGCTAAATGTGTTTGGCAATTGTTAATGTGGCTTTTTGACAAGGAGCACTGACAATTTGATCAGTTTAGTGTGTGCTGTTTATTTTAACAAGTTTCTTATCACCTACTTTGGGGTTTGGGTTCTAGTCTTGGATTTTACTGAGTAGAGCTGGCTCTTGTCCCAGCTTAGGAATCACAGTTTCTGACACTTAGCCTTGAATATTGGGTTTGGGTTCTAGACTTGGATTTCGTTGAGTCAAGTTGGCTCTTGTCCCAGCTTAGGAATCACAGTAAGACAATAATCACACGAAGGATCACACCAAGATTCACTTGTTTTGTGACAAAGACTATGAAAGTAATTGCTTAAGTGAAAGATTATATGAGAATGTTAATAGGCAGATGTAGACAAGGTTACATATACACGTGCATATTTTTTGTTGTTGTTGTTGTTGTTGTTGTTGTTGTTGTTACTAAACTTTAAAGTACTGCCAGAAGCGTTCTGGCAAAGGTACTAAACAAATTCAGTCATGTGCCACCTAGAGATGGTTTGGTCAGATGGGGTGTACAGACCATAATAGTTCTACAAGATGGCTATGCCTAGACACAAAAGCCATTTTAGTTTGTGTGGAGGCATTCAAATGTCAGCAGAACAAGCAGAACAATGGAATCACGTGAGGACGGTTTCTCAGGCATGTCCAGTTATTAGAGAACATATGATTATACTTATGTGAGAATCTCAAACTATTGAGAATTATTATGTTCATATATTCCACAGCACAGAAGTGTGATCCTCAAGAAAAGCATTATGACCTCCAACATTCGCCCAACTTACTACCTAGCCATAGGGCAGGACACCCGAACCGGTCTCTCTGAATAGCAAAGGCAGAAGCTGACTGAAGATCAAAATGGCTAGGATTTATGGACAAGGTACCAAAGAGAAGGTGTTACACAGAAATTCCCAGGGATCTGTGAGCATTCATTCAGATCGGGGAGGTGTGTGTAAGTGCAAGCAAGAGAACAATGTGGCTCTGAGCAGAAAAGAGGAGGCCACATCATCTCACAGCTCTTAGATGGCTGCAGTCGGGGTAAGAAAAGATCTAGTAATAAGTGAGAATTAAGAAGTCTCTAGACAGGAACTTCCTAGGTGCCCAGCAATATTGAACAGTAAGCTTCCGAAACTGTGATTCTTAAGCCGGGATGAGAGCCAACTTTACTCAAAGAAATCCAAGTCTAGAACCTATTTAATGTCTTCCAGTTGTGGGCATAAAAAGATGCAGAGGACAGAGATGAAGGATGGGCCAACATGGATGCAAAGTAGAGAGAAGTAGGAGCATACGCTTAGACTGGAACTTTGCTGAGATGGATATTTTAGCTCCTGAAATCTACCAGACAAGGCCTAAAAGCAGAGTAAACACCACATACAAAAATTAATGAGTTAAAGATATATGTACTGATTGATGACCATCCAGGGAAGGGCTGAGAAAGCTCATAATGCCCCTGAGACCCTGTCAAGTGGTCCATCGGTATCTGTGGACCTGAGCTCCACAAGAAAAGAAAAGATACTGAAAAACAGTGGCTTGAAATTTTCCAAATGTGACAATGTGTTGGGTTTTTTGCTTGTTTGTTTGTTTGTTTGTTTGTAATGTCTCCAAAAAACATTTCACTCTCATTTGAGTGAGCCTGATCGCAGACTAAAAGCCAAAAATTTAAAGCTAGTACTGGGAAATTCACACGGCATCTGAATATTTTTACCCAAAAAAGAGAAAGGAAAAAGAACAGAAATAACAATTCTTAACTCAGAGAAGTGAATTAAGGCTGAAATGTCATGTGGTATTTTAACCTTATTCTGAATTTCCTTGTTCTTATCAATCTAAATCAGGCCTTAATGATATTTAAATGTAGCTACTTGTAATTCCCATAATAGGCAAACAAAGGAGAGGTTAAAATAATTCTATTATTTCACAATGATGAAACAGAGTGAATATTTCAATTATTCGACTTATTATAGTACACATAGAACAACACTCTGTAATCTGCTTCGATATATATAGGCTCTTTAACCACACCACAGTGGGACTAATACAGTCACTCTGGTTGAGCTGCGCTCGCTGATTCAGTGTTGGAATAAAGTACTTCACAGATTAGCTTAGTCTGCAGCGCTTAAAGGTCAGGATTTATTGTAATGTAAATCACAAAGCAATTTCATCTTGACAGAGATTACATACTGTTACAATATTTCTCGCTGAATCTGGTGATGCGTTTGCTTTTTCTTTGCAACTGCTGTGCAAATTGGACCGTAGCCCAGAAAAGAAAAAGAGATGGCAGGCTGGTTTAGGTTTTTAGAAACAACTTAATTCTCTCCATTTTTCAAAGTTCCACAAGAGAAAAAAAAAAAAAACTCTGAAAATACACATAAAATCCTCCACAAATACTTGTAAACCTTTACAGAGCCCGAGCTCTAGAGCACACAGGTACCCGTACGCGGCCATCTCTCAAATGTTTGCACGTATTTTTTAAAAAGGAAGTAATTGCTAATAACATTTCTGATTACTCGTACCAAGTATCTTGATATACTATGTAAACCATCTCCATTCAAAGCAAACAAACACAAACAATAGGAAGAGCCCATGCTTTCCACTGAAGAAACTACAAACACAAAAGAATCCAGTCTAAACCAAAGAAGGCGAGGGTTAGGGTAGGCAGTGCTGTCTCTACAGCCCAGTCAGGAAGGAAAGGTAGACACTAACCCTTCCCAGTGACTCCCCCCTGAGGATTTGCTCTTAGAATGGAAGAGCCTGGACGAATGATGAAACATTTCTTATCAGGAAGAAATATGATTTCCAGGGTCCTGACAAACTCAGAGTGTAAGGACTTTTTAATCCCGATTCTCTGGTCCATCTCACTTGTAGAGTTGAGTTGGTCACTCCCACTACAACAAACCCCTCCCCCGCCCCCCCCCAGTAGCTGCTCATTCTTGGGACCCATTTCTGCTAGACAGGAGCTCTGCGTGTTTCCTTTCCCGTTAGCCCTTTCTTATATTGAAGTTTCTTTCTAAAAGCTCAACCTTGTCTACGGCCATACCACTCTGAACACACCCGATCTCGTCTAAAAGCTCAGCTTTCCATTGTCCACAAAATTTATAAATTCATGAGCCAAAGTGAGCCAGAAGGCAATGGCCCAGAGTGCCTTCAGTAGCTGTCGAGTGTCCAGGAACCACGTCCCACAAGCCAGGCAGATCTAAAGAGGGCTCAGCACTGCCACATACTCTGGGAGTCTACTGTCCCCACATCACAAACAAACACAGGCACTGCTCGCTGCATGATGCCTTCTTGTGGGCTGAGCACATTTGATTTGCCTACGAACGTTCTAGTCCCATCCTTTAAGAATCACCAATTACTTCTTTTCTCTCTCTCAGAAGTATCCTGGTCTAGGGAAGGCCTCGAGTGGAGCGATTGGGAAGGCAACCTAGCCATAAAACCTCCAACGTACATGTCCTGCCTGCATGACGTGCTGGGGCCAGAGCCTAACATAATTGTCATCAGAGAGACCAGAGTCCCATCCAGCAATGGGAGCAGAACTCAGGAAGCTCTGTGAAGGAGAGAGAGGAGGGATTGGAGGAGCCAGAGGGATCAAGAACACTACAAGAACATGGCCTGCAGATCAGCTGACCAGGACTCAAGTGGGCTCATAGAGACCAGGGAGCCTGAGCAGGTCTGACTTAGGTCCTCTGCATATGTTATGGTTATGTAGCTCCATGTTCTTGTGGGACTCCTAACAGTGGGAGCAGGGGGCTCTTCTGACTGCCTTTGGGATCCTTTTCCTCCAGCTGGGGTGCCTCATCCAGCTGGGACTGAGAACATGTGCCTGGTCTTCTTGTAGCTTGTTATGCCATATTTGGTTGATGTCCCTGGAAGGTCTGCTCTTTTGTGTGGAGAGGTGGAGGGCAAGCGTATGAATCAGTAGAAAGGGGAGGTTGTGGGGAGAGACGGGGTGGGGGGTGGGGAGGGCTGCAGTTGTAATATATGAGAGAGAATACTAAATAAAAGGGAAAAATAATTTTTTAAAGGTATCCTGATTTGGATGTTACTCAAAGGATACATCAAGTCATTCTCCAGGAAACTGGACAGTGGACATATTTCTGCCTCGACTTATTCTTATCTACTAGAAAGCTCTTCAGTAGAGAAAAATATTACATTTTACCTGAATGACGAGTTAGAATTTATAGCAAGCATTATCTTGATCTTCTCAACAACTCTGACTCTAAACTCAGAACTGTACATTAGAAATGGAGAAACAGTGAGTCAGGGAGACTCCTCTGGGGAGCCCACAGCCACTGCCAAAGAAATTGTAACTCCCACCTATCAGCTCCATATCATTTCTTATGAAAAACTGGGGGAAATGGGGGTCTTGAAAGGAGAAGGGTGAGGTGAGAGATGGACAGAGAATCTGATTTTTCTTGTTGTTTTGAGAGGAAATCAAACTATGTCACTCACACTAGTGTTCAACTCCTCTGTCTCAGCTTCTGGGATGCCAGAATTTCATGCCAGAAGCACCCCAGCTGTGGAGGGACATCCTGAGAGCCCATTCCCTTCCACTGAAGATTCTGAGAAACTGAGACAAGAAATGGGCATGTTTGAAAGTTACTCTTGGGCTGGTGAGATGGCTCAGTGGGGAAGAGCACCGACTGCTCTTCGGAAGGTCATGAGTTCAAATCCCAGAAACCACATGGTGGCTCACAACCACCCATAATGAGATCTGACGCCCTCATCTGGTGCGTCTGAAGACAGCTACAGTGTACTTACATATAATAAATAAATAAATCTTTAAAAAAAAAAAAAAGTTACTCTTGCTAAGAAAGTTTGGGGAGCCCCACATTGAATGTCATATGTTATCAGAGAAATGGTAGATTTTTCCCTTTGGGACTTTAGACTCTTTCATATATGTAGGTACAGCAGGGAGCTCCAGGACAACAGAGCAAACAAGCTTTAAACCCCAGGGGCTGCTGGGAGCTGGTATATGGCAAATAGAAAGAGAGTCATGTCTTCTGGGTTAGACTGACATGCTCAGTGATGGAGGGTCACCAAGATACCGCACAGCAACACAGCTACACAGCAGGAAGAGGGCAGTTTCAGAGAAGGGGTAAGAAAGCCCAAAATGCCGAAGCAAACATGTTTAGACTCAGGCCAGCATCTGAAGAAAGAAATAGAAAAGGAAAACAGGAAAGTTATGATTTTCTGCGTTAGGACTCAGATAGGCGGGGACAGTGGAAAGAGCTCAGAGAATCTCTGTAAGCAAGTGACCCAAAGGGAACATTTCTGAGAAGGTAAGCATAACATCTCATAATGGGATCTCTTCAGAACAGCTTTAGCCAAATCATCTGCTTGAGGGTCATCTCTTGGGCAAGTGATTGACAGGCCCAGCTCAATTACATCTTTAAGGCATAAAACAATACTATATAATGCCCCAATCTTTAGAGCATATCAGGATGTCATGTTTACACTAGGACTAGTGGTATTCAATTCAAGAAGAGTCCGTCTTCCATGGCCTCTACAGATCCTGCCAAATCCCCCATCAAGAGTGGAAATCCTGAAATAATTGAAAAGGGCTGAAATTTGGAAAGAGTTGTGGTTGATTTACACCATCAACATCCAGATGTGTGGCTCCAAAGCTGTTCATCACCAGTCTGGTCTGGTGTCTCAGTCATGTTCTCAGGTACAACTTCTAACACCAGAGAAGTTCCTTTAGGTGAAGATAAAACAAGGAATCAGAAACCATGGTCCTCTCCCAGCATTCCTGGCCTCCAGCAAGGTCAATTTTGGAACTGCTGTTTTGGGGTCCCTGTCCCAAGTTTTCTCTATTCTATCCCCCTCACTACCAACATCCTCCCAGTTCATTAAAGAAAAAAAAGACACAACTTTCACTTAGCCCTTTGTTATAAATACCTCTTGGACTGCCAGAATTATTTCAACAGGCCCAGTGAATTAAATCAGCTTTTTGTTTAACCCTGGAGATATAACCAGGCTCTTCATTGAAAACTAGATGTATATTTTGGCCTTGTTTTCAGATGATGAGAAGGGAAGAATGAGGGGACACAGGCAGCTCCCCTGTGCAGCTTGGGAGACAGGAAGAGAAGGGAGGAGGACAGGGAACAAAATAGCCTGCACCCACACACACACACACACACACACCCGCCTTTCCTCCTGCGCCACCTTGAGTGTTACACCAAACACGTCTGTCTATCCTCCTCCCTGCTCACATGGGGGAGGGCCAAAAGCTTTACATTACACCACTGGTTTACACCCTGAGAAACGTCTTGTGAGCTGCAAAATACACTTTGTAGCAACTTTCTAAAAGGCACATCTATATTTACCAATGTGTTCCACATGATTAAACTGTGAAATTTGTCTCCAGTTTGGCAATACCTTAGAGAGATGTTGTGAGGTTTAGAAAGAAAATGCCTGTGAAATGCCTTACATTCCGGGGAAGGGAAGCACCGTAGACTTCCAAGGTGCTGCTACACTCCCTGAGGCTCGTTGGTGCAACAGCAAGCAAAGGCTCGTAAGTTATGATGTCACAATGTTGTCACGCAGCATCATCCACAGTGAGACCAAGAAAAAGCTGTTTTTAAAGAGCTTCTTTTCCCCTCTTCTTCAGCTTGTTAAAGCATATGGTCTTCAAAACTAGTTCACAGTGAACTTCATCTCTGCCACTGCTGTAAATGAAGTTTCTTCTCAGGCAGATGTCAGTGCTAAAAGTTTGGTGCTCATAAATACCAAATTTACATAAAATCTATATAGCTTTTTGCAGAAGTCTTTTTGGTTGATGTAGTCTGATTGGCTGGGAATCATGGTTCACTTGCTTCTTTCTGTAGTCATAATACATCACACTAATTGGAAAAACAATAATTTTTGATTGATCCATAGAGGCCACTCCTAAAGCCCTCTCTGGCTTTAATGTCATTTGTTACATTGAAAGAGAGAAATTACAAAGTATATACAGAGAGATTGTTGGGTTATTAAGCTAGGCTGTGGCTTCAAACTATGGGTCACTACTTATAAAAATGCATAACAGAATTCAGTGAGAATTGACTGCATAGATATTTTACTCCCATAAAAACAACTTCTTTATTAAGTAAACCTCAGTTAGCTCTTGTCAAGAAGGTAGGAGCAGCCACCACCTTAACTAGAATTGCTGTCTCAGAAGAGGAGAAGAAATGCAAAGTATTTAAGAAACCGAGAGTCTGGTTGAAGCTAAAAAGTAGGTGGGGCTGGTAGAAAAGAATTTGAAACCAATTTTTTAAAAAATAAACAGCTATTTGATGTTGCTTTAATTGGCATAATCTGTCCCAGGCATAGTGGCATAAGCCTATAATTGCAGAACTTTGTGGTAGAAGCAATAGGATCATGACTTCAAGCCCAGCCTGGACTTACCTGTTGAAGAAAATATGGTGGAATCTAATATTTATGTAGCAAGTTTTTGAAATTTTCTGAAAAGAATAATAAAATTACTGACAACTTCTAACTTCATGGGCAATAATATTCAGAATTAAGAGTTTGGAATAATCAAGTGACATTAGTGAAGCAAATCAATTGAGTCTGTTAATGTAACTGTGAGCTGTGTGATGGACCCACTGTCCTCTGCAGCACAGGCCCCTACTGAGTACTCTTCAGGTGGGACTGGAAAAGCACAGTCTAGCAGGAGCCTCAGGAGAGGCTCCATCTCTGGTAGAATGTCACTCAAAGATGGTCACTCATCTGGTAGATGTCACTCAAAATGAGGTCCTCACACCTCATTTTGCTGGCTACCTTGAGGTCACAGTCAATGCCTTGCCCCTCCTTTTACTTGATGTAGCATATCTTTGTATGCATGACATAGCTTAACATGTATAGGAAAAAAACTCACATTGTTTGGAAACATTCCATTGTCATATTCACAAAAAAAAAACAGAATCAGAACGCCACTCTGCTTAAAACTTTGGAAAGCCTCTTTTGACATCTAGATAAAGTTTAAGTTTCCGAATGTCCACCTTGCCCAGTATTTCCAAATCCTCTGCTCTCTCTCATATGCCTGCTTGGATGAGTGCACGGCTGAAGGCTATCATCAGTCAGGATACGCTCCACAGTTTCAGATGCTCTGCCTGCCCCTATCAAGGGCTCTTGCAAGGATGTGTTGTCTAGTTGGACACTCTTTTCTTTTCTTTTTCCCTGATTAAGAAGTTTCAAAGCTAAGAAGTCATTTCCTCTAGTAGATTTAGCTACACCTGAAAATGAGTTCTTTTGTCTCTATTTAAATAGTTCATCAAGAAGATGGTATTTCTTCTAAGCAATAGCTCATGACTTGAGATGAAATAGAAAGGCTAGATGGGACAGTGTACCAATGTCTTATAAGTGAGAAATTCCTGAAAATAACCTTCAAAGCAGTTTCCAGTGCCTTCTCCAAACCCTTGCCACAACTACTATGGGCCACCTGGAAGGAAAAGATCCTTTGAAAAATCTCCTGTTTTGTATGAGATTGTTTCTGTCTTAAGTATACTTTTCTTTTAAAAAAAATACTTTATTAAATATATTCAAGTAAAATCTGAATTTAACAAAAGATTTAAATAGATATATTTATAAAATGTCATGAGGTGTGACATTTACACCTTACACCTTTAATCCCTACACTTAGAGCCAGGCAGAATCTCCATGAGTTCCAGGCCATCGTGGCCTGTATAGGGAATTCTCAGAAGCAACTTGGGCTACATAATGAGACCCCATCCAAAACAAAAAACAAAACAAAACAAAAAACAAAAAGAAAATTCCTGTGTCTTTCCTGTCTTTGCCTTATAAATCACACCCCCTTGTGGTAATAAATGTTTATGACTTAACCCTTCATAGTTATCTGCCAGATAGTTTTTCATTAAAAAACTTCATTAGAAGTTACAAGATAGAAGATAGAAATTTCATTAAAAGCTAAGTAAAATAAAGGAGGTGAAAACATATGAAATTTTAAAAGTGCTTGCAGCAAGGAAAAACAAGAAGGAAAAAAATCAGCAAATTCAAACTGATGTAAGTTAAATAAGTGGCCCCTTTGCTTATGATCAGATGATGTTCTAAGAAACGCATCATTCAGTGAACACTCTCACTGTGTGGACAGCCTAGAGGGTGCTACTCATACAACCCTAACTGCTGCAACAAACTGCACACCAGGCTGATCTGGAATGTTCATGGCATAGCCTCTTGCTTCTGGAATGATCATGAGAGAACAAGAAAAACCTATGCATGCATTCAAGAAGCAAAGGAAGCACAACTGTATGGAGCTGTTGCATATGTAATACATCATATCCCCAGGAAAAATGTTAGCAAGTAGGAATACACTCTAGACAATGAAAAACGTACAGTAGGGTACACAATAAGCTATCAAGTTTATGCTGGGAGCACATAATTGTGTGCAGTGCACTTGTGTACACTGACAGTGCAGTAGGTTTTATTTTTATTTTTTTTTAAGATTTATTTATTTACTATATGTGAGTACACTGTAGCTGTCTTCAGACACTTCAGAAGAGGGAGTCAGATCTCATTACAGATGGTTGTGAGCCACCATGTGGTTGCTGGGATTTGAACTCAGGACCTTTGGATGAGCAGTCAGTGCTCTTAACCACTGAGTCATCTCTCCAGCCCCCAAGGTTTTATTTTTATACCTGTTTTCACCTGTGAGAAATGCATTGTGCTGTATCAATGAATGCTCTCACTATGTGGACAGCCTAGAGGGTGCTACTCATACAACCCTAACTGCTGCAACAAACTGCACACCAGGCTGATCTGGAATGTTCATGGCATAGTCTCTTGCTTCTGGAATGATGATGAATATTGGCATTCTATTTCACTGTCCCTAATAAAACATATTCAATAATTTCTGAATGACAATTAGAACCAATGTAGAAATGATTATTTTATAACATGTAATCTCATACCATGTGCTAAAAAGTCCATCAATTTCATAATTTTAAAGATTTATTTTATTTAATATGTTTGAGTGTTTGCCTACATGTATATCAGTGCCTTTAGAGAACAAAAGAAGGTGTTGTATCCCCTAAAACTTAAGTTACAGACAGAGTAGGTACTGCCATATGGGTGCTGGGAACCAAACGCAAGTCCTCTGCAGGAACAGGAAGTGATCATAACCACTAAGCCATCTTTCCAGCCCAATTTCATAATTTTAATCAACCTTCTGTTTGTCTATTATAATAATTACAAATAAATTGTATACTCCAAAGTTATTCCCAGGGGCAATTTCCAGTACCAGAAACAAGGGTCCCTGTATAACTTTCTCCATTGCTCTTCTGAAAATCATGAGAACAACTCAATAAAGAGCATGGTCACATAACTCCCTGCCTTTGGGCAGAATTCCATATGGTGGGAACATGGGCTGCAATGCTTTCCTCACTTCTTGGTCAACAGGAAGCAGAGATTAGAGCACAGGAAGAGCTCAAAGCAAGATATACCCAAGAGTATGCTTTGCCCGCAGTGACTATCCTCAAGCCCAAGTCCTATTCCCCAACGTTCTAATAAAACCTTCATATTATGAGTATATTAAATGATTAATGTATTAACTTGGTCAGAGTTCTCATGATCTCATTGTCTCTGGTATACTCAAGACACACCCAAGTATGCCACAGTAATCTGCTGGGAATGTCTTAGTACAATCAAGTTGACAAGACTATCCACTACCGTCCATTCGGTATCATAACTTTTGCGGTGAAGATTAGTAAATAGCTAGAAACAAACAGCATTCTTTCACCTATTGTCTTGGACACAGGAGTGTGTGGTCCAAGCTCTGTTGCAGCTCTGATCCTGATAGAAACTTTTATTTCATTTAAAGATAACCATTCTCACATGAAGTACAAACCACAAACCACAAGAAACTCAAGAAGAAGGAAGACCAAAATGTGGATACTTCATTCCTTCTTAAAAGGGAGAACAAAATACCCATGGAAGGAGCTGGAGAGACTAATTATGGAGCAGAGACTGAAGGAAGGACAATCCAGCCTGATATAGCTGTCTACTGAGAGGCTCTGACAGTACCTGACTAATACAGAAGTAGAGGCTCACAGCCATCCATTGAACTGAATACAGGGTCCCCAATGAAGGAGCTAGAGAAAGGTCCCAAGGACCTGAAGGGTTTGCAGCCCCTTAGGACGAACAACAATATGAACTAACTAGTACCCTCAGAGCTCCCAGGGACTAAACCCCCAACCAAAGAGTACACATGGTGGGACTAATTGCACCAGCGGCATATGTATTGTAGAGGATGGCCAAGTCGGTCATCAATGAGAGGAGAGGCCCTTGGCCCTGTGAAGACTCTATACCCCAGTGTAGGGGAATGCCAGGGCCAGTGAGCAGGAGAGGGTGGGGTGGCGAGCAGGGGGTGGGGAGGGAACAGGGGTTTGTTCTTGTTCTTGTTTTTTTTGTTTTTTGGGGGTTTTTTTGGAGGGGAAACTGGGAAAAGAGATATCGTATGACATGTAAATAAAGAAAATATCTAATAAAATTAAAAAAAAAAAGATGAGCATTCTCCAGAGAGTGACATTAGTACACATTCCTGGCCAGACAATCTCATGGTATACCTTCAATAACCCTTCTAAATGTGCTTTGAATGTTAGTTAACCAGCTTTTATTTGCCCTTCTAGTTGACAATGTCTCCCCACTGAATTGTCTAAGACACCTGAGAGGAAAGATCATGTCCACTGTATCCTGGTACTAGATGGAAGCACTTGTTTGAAGGACATTAAGAAGGCGATGATTTGAGCAAGACTGTTCCTTAGTTTGCTACCTTGATGCATGTGTCCTTACCTAGAAAGATAGATTAATATTGTGTGTTATGACTAGAAAGAGCAACAAATTAAACAGAAAAACACCCTTACTCATCATCAAACTACCTATTAGAAAGATGGAAACACAAAAAGGAATTTGAATATGACAAATGCCTTTAGTCAGGTTAAATCCATCTCAAACAAAAATTAGCTACAAATTATATAAAGAAAAGAATGGAAATAGGATGGTAAACTTCTGTGTGTTGCATTCTAACAAAAACCTCATAGCTCAGACATTATCTCCATTTAACTTATGAGGCATTTGAGAACCACAAAATTATTGAATTTCTGTCATCTTAGGCCTACTATGGCAGAAATTAAATGTACATTCAATTTTATTTCAAAGCTAATGCTTTTTCTATTGTACCATAATAAAATATGAAAGTGCAAAAATAAAAATGTTAGATGAAGTTTTAATTATATTAGAACTAAAACAGAGCATAAAAATCAAACAAAACAAACAAACAAAAAATCCAAAACTTAAAAGGCAAAATCAGCACTAGCAACTGGGCACAGGGCACCGGAGCTTACCATGTATTGCACCCCCTCATTCCTAGCCGTGAAGGAGTCAAGTCTTTTGAATAAATTTACCTCTTTCTCAACTCTGTTTCAGTAAGCAAAGATAACTTTATTGTATACAAAACTCACTTTGGGGAACTTGCTACAGTGGCTTCTTGGGCCCTATCTTAAGGTATTGCACCCCAATTTAGTCAATATGAGCAAGAGTAGACCACCTAAAGCAACCTATAAAAACAAGAGTGGAGAACCCACACTACAATGGTAAAAATGTTACCTAAACTTACACACCTTGGACTACTGACCTTCTCCTCTGAGTAGAAGCATCTCATTCACTGAGATGATCACAGAGGCAGAGTGTTGCACAGTGACCAGGTGCCTTATCCCAGAGTTAATTGGCAAATGTGATGAAAAGTTTTCCAGTAAGATTCTCTTCCCAGGAAGACATATTTACAGTTAAATAATTTTAATTTATTTCTAGTGGTGGTGAAAGAGTTGTTATTGGGTAGATGCTGAAGTTTCTATGGAAATCCCTTTTAGAATGTTTATAAAGTCATCAGAGGTGTTATTAGCTAAACAGAATGGAAAATATTAAAAGCATGATATGAGTGGAAAGTTATTAGCTGATTTAAAAAAAAGAACGCAAAGTATCCAAAGTATTATATGAGGAGGAACATACAAAAGTAATCGTCTATTTTCTCTCTCACCTTCTAGATGAGATAAATGTACTTATATATTCATATGCATCATGAGGTCCTATAAGAGGTATATGGTCTTGGATCCCAAAGCAAACTAACCAGTAAGGTTGTGTGTCTTTTACTAAGCACATTCAGCTTCACAAGTTACAGGTCTGGAATAAACAATTGGAAGCTTGGATTTAAACAGGTCTGTGATTCCATCTCTGCAAGGAAAATGAATCAAAGTGAAAAGATAAGAAAATCCAATAAAGAGATTTTCTAGGCTGGATTATGATGAATTTAAGTAAGGTAACTAAGGGAAGAAGAATGCCTGCCAAGATGGTGAGACTTGGCATGGTGGGAGGGGCTTGCCAAGATGCTGGAACTTGGTTTGGTAGGAGAGGTGATGGGTGAGGAAGCTTGGTAAGCCTAAGAGGCCATTAGAGCACTGGAAAGAGAAAGATGACTGCTGGTCAGAGAACAGAATCCAGAAAGCTGGCTTGCCATTATTAGTCCAGATCTAAGTAACTACGGAAGTGCTCTGGCCTTTGTCCTCAGTTCCTAGAGGGTGGTCCTGCAAATCTCATAAGTATCAGATGTAACCTTGCTATTGCCCACAATCCTTATGGCTTATACTAACTAGGTGATTGATGATCTATTCCAATAAAATGACATAGGTTTGGGGTTTGGCTACTCCTCATGTAACTAGGGAGTTGGGGTTTTGAGACACGTGACATTAGCAAGATGACAACAGATTCGATGGGAGATTGAACTCAACCAGTGGCTAGATACTGAATCACTCTTGTTGTGTAATAAAACTTCAATAAACACTTTGAGCACAAATGTCTGGATAATCTTTGGTAGGCATTCCTCTGTCTGAGTATATCATTGAACAGCATTGTGCCAAGTTAGTGCTTGTATCCTAACTCCATAGGGTGAAGACACTAGAGACTTCCCACATGGTGGCCTTCTGGACCACTTTTCTATGCATCTACTCTTAGTTGACTTGGATTTGTATCTTTTTTATTGAAATAAAACTGTAATCATAAGAAAATCAAAGCAAAACAGACCATAAAAATTCTAGAACTTTAAAATGAAAAAAAAAATAAAAAATGAAGCCAGGGAAAGCAGTAAAACAAATGCACTAAAAAACTGTGGTTATCTCCTTAAATCCTTTATCATCTTTATTAGTGGAGTGTGTGTGTGTGTGTGTGTGTGTGTGTGTGTGTGTGTGTGTGTGTACACTATTCTGAAGGAGGGGAATGCCTTGCAGGAGCTGGATCTTTCCATTTTCTATGAGTCCTGGGGATCAACCTCAGATCATCAAACTTGGTGGCAAGGATCTTTTTACCCACTGAGCCATCTTGCTAGCCATCATAATTATCTTCTTCATAAGAGTATTAGGAGCATGGCATGTCTTTATACTAGATATCTTACAGGCAAATAAGGCAACATTTCATCAGATTGTCATAACTTACTTGAAATATAAGGAAGTTATAATTCAGTAGCTAAATTGAAATCCATAGAATCAGACTTAGAGACTGTTAGCTTAACATTTATTACACAATAAATCATTTATTACATAAGTAAATAAATAATTACACTAAGCCATTTGCATTCTCCTTGGTCAAGAATTGAAAGATTCAGTCTACACTGGAAGCTGATCCTGTGACACAGTGTCCAGAGCTGATCCTGTGCCACAGCCCTCTATACCCAAATACTAGCAAGAGAAGGCTGGTCTCCCAGGAGTCCCAGTACACCTGTGAGCACAGGTAAGACCACCTCTTCTGCTCAAATGCCTAGTCCAAGAGGGACCTGTCCAGAGCCATAAGGACACAGGAACCAAAGAACAGCCAAGGACAGGATCCTTCCAGTTTCCATCTGCCCCCTGGGGCTGACCCTGTGCCACAGCTCTCCATACCCAAATTCCTCTCTGAGAGAACTAGTCTCCCAGGAGTGCTGACATACAGGCTTGCAGAAGGGACAAGCCACAGTCAGAGACAACAAGAACATCACCTAACACCAGAGATAACAAAGTGGTGAAAGGCAAGGGCAAGAACATAAGCAACAGAAACCAAGGCTACTTGGAAGGATCAGAACCAAGCTTTCTCACCACAGTCAGCCCTAGATACCCCAACATGCCAGAAAAGCAAGATTCTGATTTAAAAATCACATGACATGATGATGATGATAGAGAACTTTAAGAAGGACATAAATTACTACCTTAAAGAAATACAGGAGAACAGAAGTTATCAGCTATAAGTCCTTAAAGAGGAAACACAAAAATCCCTTAAAGAATTACAGGAAAACACAACCAAACAGGTGAAAGAACTAAACAAAACCATCCAGGATCTAAAAAATTGAAATAGAAACATAGACTGAACCAGAAAAGAAATTCCTCCCATCACATAATAATCAAAACACCAAATGTATTCAACAAAGAAAGAATATTAAAAGCAGTAAGGGAAAAAGGTCAAGTAACATGTAAAGGCAGACCTATCAGAATTGCACCAGACTTCTCACCAGAGACTATGAAAGTTAGAAGATCCTGGACAGATGTCATACAGAAATTAAGAAAACACAAATGCCAGTCCAGGCTACTATACCAAGCAAAACTCTCAATTATCATAGATGGGAAAATCAAGATATTCCATGACAAAAACAAATTACAAAATAACTCTCCACAAATCCAGCCCTACAAAGGATAATAGAAAACTCAAACACAAGGAGGGAAACTACACTGTAGAAAAAGCAAAAAAGTAATCTTTCAACAAACACAAAAGAAGATAGCCACACAAACATAAAAATAACATCAAAAATAACAGAAAGCAACAATCACTATTTCTTAATATCTTTTAACATCAATGGACTCAATTTCCCAATAAAAAGACATAGACTAACAGGCTGGATATGTACATAGGACCCAGCATTTTGCTGCATACAGGAAATACTTCTCAGTGTCAAAGACAGACACTACCTCAGAGTAAAGGGCTGGCAAACAATTTTCCAAGCAAATGGCCCCAAGAAACAAGCTGGAGTAGCCATTCTAATATCGAATAAAATTGACTTTCAACCAAAAGTCATCAGAAAAGATAAGGAAGGACACTTCATACTCATCAAAGGAAAAATCGACCAAGATGAACTCTCAATTCTGAACATCTATGCTCCAAATGTGAGGGTACCCACATTCATAAAAGAAACTTTACTAAAACTCAAAGCACACATTTTGCCTCACACAACAATTGCAGGAGACTTCAGCACCCCACTCTCATCAATGGACAGATCATGGAAACACAAACTAAATAGAGACACAGTGAAACTAACAGAAGTTATGGACCAAGTGGATTTAACAGATATCTATAGGACATTTCACCCTAAAACAAAAGAACATAACTTCTTCTCAGCACTTCAGGGTACCTTCTCCAAAACTGACCATATAATCCATCACAAAACAGACCTCAACAGATACAAGAAGATTGAAATTATCCCATGTATCCTATCAGATCACCACAGACTATGGATGGTCTTCAGTAGCAACAAAAACAACAGAAAGCCCATGTACACATAGAAGGTGAACAACACTCTACTCAATGATAACTTGGTCAAGGAAGAAAGGAAGAAAGAAAGAAAGAAAGAAAGAAAGAAAGAAAGAAAGAAAGAAAGAAAGAAAGAAAGAAAGAAATTAAAGAATTTTTAGAATTTAATAAAAATGAAGACACAACATACCCAAACTTATGGGACAGAATGAAAGCAGTGCCAAGATGAAAACTCATAGCTCTGAGTGCCTCCAAAAAGAAACTGGAGTGATCATACACTAGCAGTTTAACAGCACACTTGAAAGCTCTACAACAAAAAGAAGCAAATACACCCAAGAGGAGTAGATAGCAGGAAATAATCAAACTCAGGACTGAAATCAATCAAGTGGAAACAAAAAGAACTATACAAAGAATCAGCCAAACCAGGAGCTGGTTCTTTGAGAAAATCAACAAAATAGATAAAACCTTAACCAGACTAACCAGAGGGCACAGAGACAGTATCCAAATTAACAAAATCAGAAATGGAAAGGGAGCCATAAAAACAGAAACTGAGGGAATTCAAAAAATCATCACATCCTAGTACAAAAGCCTATACTCAACAAAACTGGAAAATCTGGATGAAATGGACAATTTTCTAGACAGATACCAAATACCAAAGTTAAATCAGGATCAGATAAACCATCTAAACAGTCCCATAATCCCTAAAGAAATGGAAGCAGTCATTAATAGTCTTCCATCCAAAAAAAGCCAAGGACAAGATGGGTTTAGTGCAGAATTCTATCAGACTTCAAAGAAGACCTAATTCCAATACTCTTCAAACTATTCCACAAAATAGAAACAGAAGGAACACTACCCAATTCATTCTATGAAGCCACAGTTACACTGTGTATTCTCCCTTGGAGATGGAAAGGTTTCTGCCTAACCAGAAACTTCTCACAACATTTCCTTTCATAGAGGACTTCATAAGAGATTCTTTCTACTTCTATCATGTTTAATGTTCCAAATAGATTTTTTTTTCCAAATAGATTTTTTTTTTTTATTATTTATTTTTTTTTATTTTAGATATTTTCTTTATTTACATGCGAATTTCTCCTTTCCCAGTTT
>NW_022196914.1:42783298-42796047 GCF_008632895.1 Mastomys coucha | reverse complement strand
GTCTACCTTTTGGTCTTCCTTCTTCTTGAGTTCCTTGTGGAATGTGGGTTGTTCTTCCTGTATTCCACTGAAAAAAAAAATGGAAGATTCTTCACACAACTATTTCTAAAGCAATGATTTCATCTATATATGACAGAGGCTGCAGCGGCTGCTGCTGCTTTCTTCCTCCTCCTCCTTCCTTCTCCTCCTCCCCCTTCCCCTCTTTCTCCTCCTCCCCCTCCTTCTCCTTCTCCTCCCCCTCCTCCTCCTCCTCCTCCTCCTCATCATCATCATCATAATTTTAGCTTTATTTTTTACTTTGGAGTATATGATAATATACTTGCAAAATCCAGCAGCATAAAGCTGGGGGTGGTGATGCACATCTGTAGACCCAGCACTTGGGAGGCAGAGTCACAGTGATTTCAGGAAAATCACTGCAAGCACAAAGTCAATCATTTACACAGTGAGTTCCAGGTCAGCCAGGACTACACAGTGAGACCCTGACACTGTGTACAAGGACAAACCACTATAGGAAATAGCAGGATTTAGTCTTGGAAAAGAGAAAAAAAATGAAGTGGATAGGGAGGTGAGATGATCTGGGAAGAGTTGAGAAAAGGGAAAGAATATGGTCAAAATATGATACAAAATAGAAATTTAATAAAAAAAATAAATCACAACAAAATACAACAGATTTAATTATTCTGTAAATAATATTTGTTACCTGTGAAACTCTAAGGTTTTCTTCTTTTTTGTGGGCTAGTCTAGCATAAAAGTTGTTTAGTAACCTAGTCTGCCCTGTAACATGTGACCCAAATGGAACATGTAGAAGGTTACTGCCTTCTACGGGTGTGTATTGCCATACCTGACCTGAGATTTGAGGTTTAAACTACTAAGAGATCGAAGCTTAAATGGTGCATCTTAACAAAATGAACCTTGATTAGAGCCACAAAAGCTCAGGACACTCAGCCTCACCTCTAGTGAGATACAGCACTTCTCAGATTGCATTCATTAGAACAAGTGGCTTAGTCCACCTCATTCCAGAAAGAAAGGGGACTTTAATCCTGCTATGTGACTGGAAGTAGAGTGGAAGATGACTGTAAATCTAAATTCACTGTAACATAGCTTGCACTGGAGTACTGGAATACATGACCTTTTTACACAAGGTCTTAATGTAGCTCTCACTGGCCTAGAACTAACACATTATGTAGCCTTGAACTCATGGAGATTCTCGAGGCTCTGCGGTCCCGGGATTGGGAACATGAGACATTATACCTACCCTCAAATTATTTGATAAGAAATAGAAAAACATTTTCTGACTTCCCAGTTAAAGCTCTCAAGTATGGCTCAAGCATATAATACTATCTAATGCACATCTCAGTTAATTCACGCTGAGACATGAAACAGTCCATTCATACTCAGGTATGCTGTCCACTAAGGCACAAGATCTGATGGCCTTCAGAAGTCAGAAGGTGGCGTACAAGGAATGCATTGCTTTCATAAGCCTTTGTCCCCATCAGACTCTCAGTTTTACACGTCTAAGTAAGAAAGTGTGTGCACTCAGGAACTTCAGAAGGAGAACTGAATGTCTCAAGACAACTGAAAGTATTCCAGACTTTTCTACCTGGAGGTATTTATTTATAGAAAATTCAAGGTACATGCCATGGGCTGGAGATGAAGCTTAGCCACGGAGCCTTTGCCTTGCATGTGTCAGGCTTGGTGTAAACATCCATCAGTACATCCGTGTGCACACACACATGTGTTTAGCTTATAATATTTTTACTGATACTCACTAGAGGAGATTGCAGTTTATAAGCATTATAAATAATTGTGCAGAGACGAGTGGTTCCTCTCTCAGAGGAATTGAGTTTGGTTTCCAACATCCAAATAGCAGCTTCTAAATGTCTGTATGTCTGGAACTGATGCCCACTGTCCTGACTTCTGTAGGCACAAGCAGACATGTGGTACACATATATACACATGCAGGCACAGCATCATACACATAAAAGCCTTTTTATTAAAAACAATTCAATGAAAACATGCATGTGTTAATTTTGTGTAAATATTTAAGAATTTATAATAGCAGTTTAGTTTAAAAGATCTAATACGTACCCCCAAAAGTACTAACATTTTTAACATTCCTTTCTTTTGAAGATTTATTTTGAATTATGAGTGGATGGGTGGGGTATGTGCAGCTATGGGTCTGTGCTTACAGATGCCAGAAGAGGATGTTGGAACCCCTGGAACTGGAGATGCAGGCATTGTAATCACCCAACTTGGGTAATAAGAACCAAACCCAGCTCTTCTGCAAGAGTAGCATGCACTTTTAACTACCGATGGATCTATTCAGTCTCCATCTTTTGTATTCTTTAAAACAAGTTGCTCACTTGTAAAATATACTAGGTCAGGAACTTTATCTTCTTTGTCTCTGCATCAACAAAGTCAAAAATGTGAGTGCACATAGTATGAGCTGCTAGGAACGTGCTAAGCGCTTTTCAAAAAAAAAAAAAAGAGTGCTTTCAAATACAATGATTTCTATCAGGAGCTAAATCTATTACATATTGCCATGATGACATGACTCCATACTTAGTGACTTGTTTCTACACAAAAGGAATAGATAAGTTTAGCAGGAGCCCCAGAAACTTTATTCTGGGACTTTATTCTGGATTCAATGATTTATTTGATGATCTTGAAGCAAGAAGTCCACTCAACAGCAATGGGTATGCTCTCTTAAAGCCTGTATAGGACACAGATGCCTGTGAACAACTGTAGGTGGTGTAAGCATGTGAACACATGCATGTGTACCCTACTGCCCACAGTGACAACCCTCCAAGCAGAACCATTGTTCATTGAAACAGTTGACGAATGACTTTATGGATAGACTATCTTAATACACACACCATTTCTTAAATGAATATAACCTGTTCTCTTTGGGCTGAGAATGAAGTCACTCACTCAAGTCAAATAGTTTTGGCCATAGCAGGAAGTCTGTATCCAAAAATCGAGCCTACAATTCATTTCTTGGTGCAACAGAACTATCAACTCTCAGCTTAGCTACGATGGAGGTAAAATCCTTTGATGATGTGAGGGCCATTGAAATACAGCCTTATTACATGGAAATCCAATGTCTAAAAATCGTTCTTATTTTGGGCTGGTACCACAGTAAGAGCCAAGATTTTAAACTCTACTAAATACAAAACAAACAAAAAGACTTTATATATTCATGTTCATTTAAGAAAATACTAGTAGTGATGTATTATTTTTAAGTATACAGTTAATATGTTTGGAGTTATTTAAAATCTATATTAAGAAAAATGTATTTTCACTATTGCTGTAGACGGGCATCTACATAAGACTGTTAAATTGATTGTTGTTTTATATCAAACAACTTATAATATTTATTTTTATTGGTATAATATTTTATAAATTTTAAGGAATATGACAAAAAAAATTCCTTCTGTTCTTCAAGTTACCTCATTCAAAATGCACACTCTTTCCCATTTCTATGCTTCATCCCAAAATGGCCTTTCACAAACCCTCCGGCTTTTCTGACTCCCCAAACACAGTACACATTCAATAGTTTACTATAAAGCTTCTATGTCCTAGTTCCTAAATTAAGGCCTTTCACGGAGCTTTTAATAATATGGTCTATGCTCCTGGAATTATAGGCAAAGTTAAAAATCATTCTCCTTTGCCTTTCAACTAACTTCAGTTCTCGCCTCTAACAGGGTGCATGTAAATTCTATTAATGTTGATGGAGGCAAAGCTCCTGCTTTTGGAGTGGAGTGTGTCTCTAAGTCACACTTTAATCTTTAGCTACATAAATCTGGCTTGTGTTCAAATGATACATGTGCCTCTGAAACACACTGTATGTCTGGTTTTTTTCCTCTCTGTATATTAAAATTTATTCATGTCTCTTTAGCAGCTATTACAACATTTTGGCCAACAAATTTTCCTAATATTGTTATACATCTGTTGAGTTTAAACTGAATACTACAAGTGGCCATAAATATTCTTGACTTGTTGTAATGCAATTAGAAAATAAATCTGATGCCTGAGTAAGTTATATTTGTTTTAGATGATAGAAATGCACTGTTGTTTTCCACCTGGGTAAACATATATAGTAAGAAAAGACATAATGCAAGAGAGTGAGAAAGAAACAATAGTGACCTGGTAGCTTGTTTCTGTGTGAATCACGATTATATAATAAATTTTATGTAATAAAAATGCATTGTAATGCATACATCATGCAGCTAAATAAACTCATACTTGCCTTTTTGTACACTAAAAAAAAAATCACCACCATTTAACTTGTTTGAAAAATTGACTAGCTAAATTGTTTTTACATAATCCTAAATGATGCTCTCTGAAAGTGTGCATATCTCATTTTCCTTGAAGGCCCCACAGCTCCTACTCCACATCTTTCATTCTTTTTCCACTTGCCCACAGTTACTCCCCAATGGACTTAAAACATTAGTGAAACACTTAAAATAAGGATGACTCAAATACTTTGAAGTGAGAATGATTAGTACATTTGGTATGTTAGTGGCCTCTGCTTCTGGAGACCCATCCCAGTAGAACACAAACTCATTGGTTAATGGTAACGCAACTTAGTTGTGTTCAGAACTATATGTATTCAGTCAAGGCTAAGTTCAAAATCTCTGCTTTTCATCTCCCTTTCTTGAGAAAACAGAGCATATGGTCAGGCAGTTCAAGGAGAAAAACCCCACTGTGGTTCCACAGACTCTATCCATTCTTTTTATTATTATTACTGGTTACTTTATTTATTTATATTTCAAATGTTATCCCCTTCCCAGTTTCCTCTCCACAAACCCCCTTTTCCATCTCCACTGCCCCTGCATCTATGAGGGTACTCCCCTGACCCAGCCACTCCCCCTTCACCATCCTAACATTCCCCTACCCTTGGGTATCGAGCCTTCACAGAGCCAAGGGCCTCCCCTCTCATTTGCCATCCTCTGCTACATAAGAATCTGGAGCCATGGGTCCTTCCATGTGTACTCTTTGGTTGGTGGTTTAGTCCCTGTGAGCTTTGGGAAGCTTGGTTGGTTGATATTGTTGTTCTTCCTATGAGATTGCAAACCCCTTCAGCTCCTTCAGTCCTTCCCCTAACTCCTCCATTGTGGTCCCCATACTCAGTCTGATGGTTGGCTGCAAGCATCCACATCTGTATTGGTCAGGCTCTGGGCAGAGCCTCTCAGGAGGCAGCTGTATCAGGCTCCTGTCAGCAAGCACTTCTTGGCATCAACAATAGTCTCTGGGTTGGGTGTCTGCATGTGGGATGGATCCCCAGGTGGGGAAGTCTCTGAGTGGCCTTTCCTTCAGTTTCTGCTCCTCCACTCTTTGTCCCTGTATTTCCTTTAGACAGGAGAAATTCTGGGTTAAATTTTTTGAGATGGCTGGGTAGCTCCATCCTTCAACCAGGGGGTCATGCCTAATCTCTGGATATGGTCTCTACAGGTTCTCTTTCCCCTTTGTTGGGTATTTCAGCTAATGTCATTCCCGTTGGATCCTGAGAGCCTCTTGCTTTCCTGGCATCTGGGACTTTCTGGTGGCCACCCTCAGTTCCCCATCCCCCATTGCTGCACACCTCTGTTCAATTTCCTGACCCTCTATACATCTACCGTGTTTCCTCCCACACCTGATCCTCCTTCCTTCTTCCCTCCCCCTCCTCTCTTCCTTCCAAATCCCTCCCACCCTCTACCTCCTGTGATTATTTTGTTCCCCCTCCTAAGTAGAACTGAAGCATCCACACTTTGGTCTTCCTTCCTCTTGAGCTTCTTATGGCCTGTGGGTTGTATCATGGGTATTCTGAGCTTTTTTCTTAATATCCAGTTATCAGTAAGTACATACCATGAGTGGTCTTTTGTAATTGGGTTACCTCATTCAGGATGGTATTTTCTAGTTCTATTCATTTGTCTGGGAATTTCATGAGTCATTGTTTTTAATAGCTGAGTAGTACTCCATTGTGTAAATGTACCACATCTTTTGTATACATTCCTCTGTTGATTCATCTAGTTTCATCTGTTTCCAGTTTCTGGCTATTATAAATAAGGCTGCTATGAACATAATGGAACATGTATCCTTGTTATATGTTGTAGCATCTTTTAGGTATATGCCAAGGAGTGGTATAGCTGGGTCCTCAGGTAGTACTATGTCCAATTTTCTGAGGAACTGCCAGACTGATTTCTGGAGTGGTTGTACCTGCTTGCAATCCCACCAGCAATGGAGGAGTTTCCTTCTTTCTCCACATCCTCACTAGCATGTGCTCTCACCTGAGTTTTTGATCTTAGCCATTCTGACTGGTGTGAAGTGGAATCTTAGAGTCTTTTTTATTTGCATTTCCCTAATGACCAAGGATGTTGAACATTTCTTTAGGTGCTTCTCAACCATTCAAGATTCCTCACTTGAGAATTCTGCTCAGCTCCGTGCCCTATTTTTTAATAGGGTTATTTAGTTCTCTGGAGTCTAACTTCTTGAGTTCTTTGTATATATTGGATATTAGCCCTCTATCAGATGTAGGGTTGGCAAAGGACCCTGTCATTAGGACAAAACAGCAACCTACAGATTGGGAAAAGACCTTTACCATTCCTACATCTGATAGAGGGCTAGAGATAATATCCAATATATACAAAGAAGTCAAGAAGTTAGACTCCAGAGAACCAAATAACCCTATTAAAAATGGGGTACAGAGCTAAACAAAGAGTTCTCAACTAAGGACTCTATCCATTCTTGCAGCTCCTGCTATTCTGCACTGCTCTACAGGAGCTCAGGTCTCTGGGAAGCCACACCCACCTGGCTAGATCCCTCAGCCATCTTCTCTTTTCCATGGTACAAGCCAGATGTCCTTGAGTTTGGTCCAGTTCCCACACTGACTGGAGGGTCAGTGCTGAGCAGCCTTTTAGGATTCAGTGCTCCTGTCCTCAGGCTAGCCTGTAACATTCTTCTCAAACTTAAAATCGGAGACCTGGGGAATTAATTTCTGAGACTTCCCCTTTTCTCTCTCCTCCCAGTGAAAGCACTTTTTACTTTTCCTGCTACTGACCTGAACTGTCTCTACAATATATGTCCTCTTCCCTTTACCATGCCTCAGGCCTTCTCCTGAATTCCTCTCTGACATAGTTATGATTTTTTTCCTATATGAATAATAATAGTTGTTCAGAGGGACTTGAAACCCTGTGTGATTTCAAAGACTGAAATACAATTTGGACTAGACAAACAGAACAATTTTATCACTCTTCCCAGCTGCTAAAAGAATGGCATATAATACCTGTATGGCCATAAGAGAAGGCATGTTAAGGGAGGGTACTATAGCTCCATGTAAAGTGTTGCTGTCTTTTTGTTTCAATTAGTGTATGAGAAATGTACAAAGTATTGTATTTCCTTGTGACATAATAATAATAATAAAAAACAAAAATAAAAACTGAAGTCTCACTATGTAGCTCTGGTTGGCCCTGAATTCACTATGTAGAACAGGCTGGTCTTGGTGATCTGCCTTCCCCTAGCATCATAAGTACTGAGGTTAAAACATGCCCCCACCAAATGTGGTCTATGACACTTTTATTACATTTTCTCCTCTGCCATCTCCACCCCATGAGGCTTTTTCCTCTTACCCAACAGCTCTTTGCTTCTCTGTCTTTCTTTACTCTCTAGTGCACACGTGACAGAAGACCTGGGATGCTTGTCTTGCTTGGTCTGGTTTATGTCATTGAACATGATGAACACCAATTTGAACAATTTGCCTGAAAATAATATGCTTTGTGCTTGATGGTTGAATAATTCTCACATATATTTTATTAATTAAGATATTAAATATTTTTTCATATCTATAACACTAGGATAGTTTGGCTATTGTGCAGAGTGCTGCAGACCATGTGAGTATGCAGGTATCTCTAATGTATGCTGGCGTGGACTCCATCAAGGACATGAAGATGGGGTCCACCTCTATGCTGTGTCTGAGGGAAAACCATGATGGCACAGTTGAAAAGACTCAATGGATGATTTAGGAGATAATGTTAGGCTCTCAGCAACTACAGAACTAAAATAATAAAAGAATCTTACTCCCATTCCCTCATTGTAAATTTTCACTATCACATGCATGAGTACCTTCCTATATTATTTCCTTAAGCTTATTTAAATCAATATTAGATGTTTACATTTATGGTGTTCATTATAGTCAAGCAACACAGAGAACATTATTTCTCACAAGTTTCATTCCCCACAGGTGGTTTTTATTTTTCTTTAATTCTTGCCTTTTTCATCACTGTCATTGATTTAACCTTAAACTCTGTGAAAATTATGAAATCCCCAGTTGATTTTGCCAAAAGGCCAAGAAGCAACTCTCACTTTTGCTCACATCATACAGTCTAATAATTTCACTTATTCAGGTAACTTCTGCCAGCGCCTTCAGACCTTCTTCAGTTTGGACAAGTTACTCTCTATGCCTAAAGCACAGCCACTGTCTTGTATCTTGCTTATACACCATGGAAATTTATTGCTTGGCTTGGCATTGCTTTGAGTTGGAGTCTTCTGAACAGGCATGGTACTATGCACCTATAATCCTGGCACTGAGGAGGCTGAAGCAGGTAAGATAGTTCAAGGCCAACTAGGGAAACATAAACAAGACCCTTTCAAAAACTATTTCTTTCGCAGACAACTACAACTTTATGGATGTGTTCTGGTGAGGCGTGTGTGTGTGTGTGTGTGTGTGTGTGTGTGTGTGTGTGTGTGTGTGTACATGCACGTGCGTGCACACGTATGTGAATCAAACCCAGGTTCTTCAGCCTGAGCTGGCCATGAATCTACTCCTCTTGCTCCTAATTTGTCTTGTGACTACTACCAGTATGCTAAACATTTCCTTTAAGTTAACATACAGCTTGGAAACTTAGTTTGCAAAAATCTGCTTTCCTGTTCTCATCCCCATGACACCCATTTCCCTGTTGATTCTGAATCTCCTTTATACAGATGCCAAATATTTACTTCCTAAATGTTTCTTTTACCCATCTTAATCCTCAACTTTATCATCTCCCAACTCCTCTATTAATGTCTTTCCTTCCTACAATCATTAATTTCTGGAGGTGTTCATGTTCTGTGAATGCTGATTTCTCGGGGTTCTTTGCTGTTTTATTATAAATGCAACATAGTCTCTTGTCTAGGGTTGTTGATCTCTTTCGTCCTACACTTTTGGTTTCTTAGGTTTGAATTCTCCTGCAGGTTTCCTGAAGTTTCCTGTGTCCACATTTTCAAGCAGATGATTAATTGTGGAGTGTCCTTGAGAAACAATACCTTTCTGCTATTGTAAAATTTTTATTGAATCTGTTAAGACAATCTCACACATAGACACTGTGCATACTGACCATTCTCAACTTCCACCTCCCTAACCCATCATTCACCATCTCTCCTCTCTACAAATTTTTCTCAAATTCATGTCCAAGTTTAAGAAAATGAGTGTGCCAAAGTCAAATGAAAATGTAAACTATGATACAGCTGCCACCGTTGGGGGCTGGGACTAGACTATCAGAATGGTTCATACTTAGGAAAGTAAACTAGAGCTTTGTGCTCAAGTTTCTGCCCTACACCTCATCCAAGCAGCCCTGATAAAGGAAGCTATCTTTACCAAGTAGCACCATTCATCTGTGGCCAGTTTAGCCCAACAGCCAGAGGAAATTCTCAGTCTTGGGAGGACGATTCTTCATGATGTCACGTGTCTTCTATGGTCAACCTTCTGCATCAGGACATTTTGTCAGATAACTGGTGATCACTGGTATTTCATATTTAAGAGAGCCATCTCTAAAAGCAGCTTTGAAAGCATTCAGTACAAGCTGGCTGTTGGCTGCAAACTACTATGATCTCTACTGCAGTGTTTTGGCTCTTCATTTCATCGGTTCTCAGTTATCTCTCTGTTAACAAGCCAGATTCCACAAGGAAGCATCTTCTGCCTGGACTGGGTAACCAGCACTCTGGTAGTCAAGGGAAGAGAAGAGGGAGGGTCTGAACACTCGGTACACAATACAGAATTTACCGCATTGCTTTCAGTTCAACTTCAAATAACTGCCCTTTTTCCTCATCAGTGTGTGTGTGTGTGTGTGTGTGTGTGTGTGTGTGTGTGTGCGCGCACGCGCGCGTGTGTGTGTATGTGTGTGTGTGTGCATGTTTCTCAATCTAGACAGGTTTTGCTACTTTTAAATGTTATCTACTCTGGAAATTAAACCTCTGATATTCTGTCAGGTTATAGAAGGAATGCTGTCTGTCTATGTAACTGGGTATTTCTTTCAATATTTCATATGAAGATTTTAGCCAATTATCCTATTTTTAGTTCTCATTTCCACAGATACCTGGAAATGCCAATTCCTAAACCTCCTGAGTATTTTGCAGTGTGAGAGCATCTCAGTTTTCCCTCTGTCAGCACAGACTTTGCCTCTGTAGGCCTGCCAAGGTCAGAAACCCTCACTCAACTGCTTCCCAGTTTCCAATTCACTTCCTTTTCCATTCCTTTTGTCCTGTGGGTGTATGCTTCTTAGAAAAATCTAATATTATTTTAGGAAGCAAACATATAATTTTCTACTTTAGAATTAGTAAAACGATGATTTGCATATTCTCCCCCTCATCTCTCATATTCACATTTTAAAGCAAGTGGAATGCTTTCATTGTTCTAAAGAAAATTGTCTCTCAAACCTGTTACCCCTTTTGCCCCTAATCTCAAGTAGGACCAATATTTATTAGTCTCTTGTTTGTCCTTCAAGAGTTTCTTCAAGAAATTAAAGAAATACATATCCTATTGTTGTTTTGTATGAGAAGTAGCTCACTGGAAAACTGTTCTGCAGTTGGCAGTTTTCATTTATTGTCACCTGGTGTTCTCTGTATGTCACTATAGACATCAAGACATCTTTCTAATTCCTATGTGGTATGTCAAGGTAGTTTTCTATGACAGGGTAGTATTTGATTTATTTCTAATGTCTGCTCTAACACACTTTTAATAAATAGTCGAACAAAACTAATTTGACATATATACAAGTATATACATGGGCTAAGTTTCAATAAACATGTCATGTCAAGTGGAATGTTAATTGGTCTTGCGAATCACCCTGAATGAGGGTTGCACTAATTCCTATCCCTAATGGTAACTAGTATCTGGGGTTTGGGTTTTTTTGGTTGGTTGGTTGGTTTTTGTTTGTTTGTTTGTTTGTTTTTATGTTTTACCTCCTTTATAATATGGATCAGAGCATCTCATAGAAATAAATACAAATTAAAAAGTGGTTTCCAATACAGTTTAAGTTCACATTTCCTTATAAAATTTTTAGATGTCTTAAGATATATTTCATTTTGCTCTGCTTCAGCTGCATTGTGTACTTATAGTTAACTATTAAGAAAGGAAGCTGGGCAGTGGTGACGCACGCCTTTAATCCCAGCACTTGGGAGGCAGAAGCAGGTGGATTTCTGAGTTCGAGGCCAGCCTAGTCTGCAGAGTGAGTTCCAGACAGCTAGGGCTACACAGAAAAATGCTGTCTCAAAAAAAAAAAAAAAGAAAGAAAGAAAGGGAAAATGTGGATATTATGCATGTTGTGTATGGGTAAAAGCATCAGTTCAAAGGCATCATTCCATCATTCCAACACTGCTGAGCCAAATACAGAAGTTCAGGATTTAAAAAATATCTCCCCTACATCTAAAATACATATTCAACTTTAGTAAGGACAACGAAAATAATCAGAAGCAATTACCAGAGCAAAGGTATTTCTCATACAGACCATGTCTGTGACAGCATGCACACTCATCCTCTAATTCCAAGTTCACTAGTCTATCTTGGTTAGGGAAGCATGCTTGGATCAATAGTTACTCTTTATCTGAAATATGTTATTAATCAACTGTATACTTTGGAAAGAACATTGGTCTTAAAATCACAATGCAGAAAATGTCACATTAGCCAAATAATGTGATCATTCTCTGCCCCATTTCTTTATCTGAAAAAAAAGTGGAGGGAGGAATATTTTTGCAGTGCTTGCCAACTGTTCATTCAGCATTAAAACCTCAACACAAAGTTTTCAAATTGATAAAGTCAGAATGAAGGTAATCATCTGAGTTAGGTAAAAATATGTGCAAAATAAAAATTATATAAAATAGCTTTCTCAAGAACAACATTTGAATCATAAAAAAATAATGAAAACCAAGAGACGTGAATATAAACTAACAGAGCAGTACTTGATGCTGAGAAGCATGTATAATCCAGTATCACAAACTAAAATATCCTCATAACGAAAAGTAGGGAGAATTAATTTACTTATTTTGTGGGCACAGAACCTTCCCATTTTTGTCAGTATAAATGTTATAGTAAGAAAATGATTCACAAAATCATCTTTAAATATGAAAAGAATAAAGTATAGTGAATTAGGAAATTTTAAGTGCTTTATGAAAATGTATTTTCTAGCTTTCTACACATAATTGTGTAATATTGAAATATAAATTATCCTCAAAGACTTACTATCCCATGATCTCATAATTATTCTACTTAAAAAGACTGACACTAACAAATAGCAAAAGCCTCAGATTATTTGTATATCTAATTATACATTCTGTCAGATAAAATAACATGAAATAACATTATGTAGAAAAGTTTTCTTTTTTCAAACAGGTGTATTCAGTTTTTAAAAATAACATCTGTAGTGCTGGGGTGTAGCTCAGTGCTTGCACGCTTGCCTAGAATACACAAGGCTCTTATTTTGACCCCCAACAACATAAAACACAAACACAATAAAAAAAAA
>NW_022196914.1:42720928-42783288 GCF_008632895.1 Mastomys coucha | reverse complement strand
GTAACTCTCTTGCAAAATGCCAAATTCTTCCTCAGATTTTTTTTTTTTTGGTTGCAACAATAGGTCCCCCTGGTGGAGATTGAAAATATGTGTCCTATTTTTCTGTGGTCCAAATAGCAATCTAACTGGAGCATTTTGACTAAGTGCCATTCTTCTTTGAATGAATGTATAGTGGACGTTGTATGAAAAGAAAGTGTGTGACGGTGGCCATATATGCAACAGAAGGGGGCCTTGTTGGACATCTGAGGGAGGAGAGGCCCTTGTGCCTGAGGATGTTCGATGCCCCAGTGTAGAGGAATGGGAAGGCAGGAAGATGGGAGGAGGTGGGTGGGGGAGCACCCTCATAGAGGAAGTGGGAAGAGGATGGGATAGAGGGTTTCTGAAAAGGAGACCTGGCAAGGGGAAAACATTTGAAATGTAAATAAAGAAAAATCCAAAAAATAAATAAATAAAGAGGGTGCCTGATTAAAGGACAGTGGACAAGAAAAAAGGTTGATTTATTTTCTCTACATATTGTAGTTAACAATATTCATAATTGCAGAAATAAAACCCTCTTTACCCTAAAAACTCCCCAAAACATCAAGTTCCAATTGATAGTTAATACAATCTCCTATTAATACAATTCTTTTTAAAATTAGATTTACAGATTACACAAATCTGGCAAAGATTTTACTCATGTACATATGAATGATTCCTGAGATGGGAAAGAACTATCATTGTTCACTGATAGTCCTCAAGACAATCATCATGAGATTATATGTTTCTTAGTTTACATTAGGCAACATTCTGTCTTAAGAATTAGACATGCATGTGCCAACTTCTATGGATGAGTAGAACAGAAGTTCTTGAACATGTTTCCAATCAGTTTCATCAGCAGATGCCCACCCACAAGCTCAGTCATTTCAAAGAATCATGGAACTGACTTCATTCTGTACCCCTTGGCAAACCAACAGCTCAGAGAAACAATAGAAATTCTCAAAGCAGAATCAGGGGCTTCTTCTATCCCAAAAGGTCCTGGAGGACCTGAAGCTCATCTCTCTGTAACGAAGTGCCAATCACCTGAACTCAGACCAGTAAACACTTGGTGGTCCTTTCTCTGCCACCGCCCTGTTGTTGCTCATTATTTGCCCATACCTTCTACTACATCAATCCTAAATCTGGCTTTTTGTAGAGAAGCAGCCCTGGAGGCTACGGATATAGTTAGTGGATTTCTTGAAGCCTAATCCAACAGAATTCTTGAGTGATACTAGGCCAAGTAATATACATCATCTTAACCCATTTGGAGATGATAGCATTGAGCTACAGTCAACTCTGTAGCTCACATTGGCCTGAAATCCACTATGGAGCCCAGGTAGATCTTAAACGCATGGCAATCCTGCCTTGGCCTGAGTACTGGTATCAGCAGCATGAGCCACATGTCTAGCTTCTGTTACTATTGGTACTCAAGGTAAATCATTGAACCATGATTATGGAAATTAGCACTCTGCATGCATACTGTAGGTCACACTGTAAACCACAGACTATTGGCTCCAGTTTCTCATCTTTTATTTCAATTTGGATTACTGGAACAAGCTTATGGATCAAATAGGAGCAGATTAACCTCTATAGTGGTCTAGCATTTTCCCTTCCCTACAAGCAGAAGTCCTTATAAAAGTTAATTAAGCATATACCAAAACAAATAGGCAATAAGAAGGGCTGGAAACCCCACATGGTAGCAGTAAGGAGAGATAAGCCCTCTGAGATCCTAGTTTGATTCTTGATCTGGAATCTGTAGGTCTCTACTGTCTAATTACTAGTCTCAAGATAACTTTACCTGACCTCAAATAAGTATAGTTGTCCATATTTCTTCTTCTCATTCTTGTTGGCAATTTGTTTTTAATTTAATAATCCTAATATATTTGTGACATCTGCCACTAATCTATTTTTGAAAAAATAAAAGTATAAATTATAAAATGGAAAGTAAAATGTAAAGAATTTGCTTTATCTTTTTTCATCTGAATTATTCTTTTAAAAGTGCAGACCCTATTAGACTGTAGGAAGCAAGAGGCACACAGCACTTAAAAAATAAACAAAACCTCTGGCCCTTAATAACTACCCAAGTAGCTAGATATACAAATCATAAATTTCAATGAGCATATGTCTAGAGAGTTCCTCAGACTGTACCTTCTCTAAATGGATGAACATTTAGCTTACTAATGATGAATACTCAAAGAAATTAAATTTAAACTTCTAACCTCAAGTACAACAGGAACATGAGACATCCAAGGTCAGATGCAAATCACTTGAGCCCGCAGGCCAATAATGACTTGGCAGTCCTTTTTCGGCCATCAGAGTCCCACCAGGCTTAGTATTTCCCTGGGACTTCTACCAGTTCCCACTGTATCAACCCTCATTGATAGCTCAGTGGTAGAGTGCCTGCCTAGTGTGTACCAGGTGCTGGGTCTGATCCCTAGTATTAAAAGAAAATAATGATAATAATAATTCACCTCTAAACAATACCCTGGCTATTATGGGTCTGTGTATTTAAAAGGTCCTAAGAGGCCCTAAAGATCACAGACTTTCCAAGGCCAAATAATTACAGAATTATAGGCAGTTAGGCCCATAGACCAATAATTTAAACTACAGAATAACTCTAATTGTAAGAGCTTATATTTTCATTTGTCTTTGTAGTTCCCATTTTTACAATATAATTTCTTTTTTTTCCCAAATGATATATATTTTTTTTAATTTTCTAGTTTAATTTTTTTCTTTTAATCTTTGGCACAGTGGTGAAGCCAATTAGATTTGAATTCTTAAAATACAAATCTTTCATTTTCCCCCCACTAGTTTTGAGGGAGTTACTTTATTTTTATTGCCACTGTTGAAAATTATTCTACTATCCCTTAGGATTTAGATTCATAACAATTATCACCCAGCAAGACGGTTAGAGAAGAAATCTCCCATAAAGTATAGTCTGGGCCAGTTACTCAGGTTTAATTGAACACTTAATCTTCAAAGAAAATGAAAAAGGCAATGTAGATCTTGCTTAAAATATGGTTGCATCTACCTGTTTGGCAGAGACTTTAAATACATGAACTTTGAGAATAATCAAAATGCACATTTTACAATAAAAGATTACTCCTCAGCAGGCCAACTCCAAACCTTTACCCTGCTGTGAAATCTGAGGTGCTTTCAATGGTAGAAAACATGATTTGGAAATTTTTTTATCACTCAGCATTAAGAGCCATCTATCAGTAGGCTTTTACCGCTAGGTCACGGGAGTTCATGTTCTGCAGTGTGCATGTTTCCTTGCCGTCAGGTTCGCATGGACCTTTCGGAAGACCCTGGGGATAGGCCGTCTATGGTAATGCCACACAGAGAAAATGGTCGCTTTTTTTAGAGAACACAGTGAGTGGTATGTTGGGCAAATGTTACAAGCATATTAAAATCAGAAATGTCGAACTCCAGGGGTTCTATTAAGTATCCCTGACTTCTTTTATTATGGAATAAAGAAAATCTATTCTAAAATATTGTTAATTAAGTATAAAATGAAGGTAACCTGCTGATCTTCAGTTCTATAAAATGTCATATTCGTAAAAATCACTACATACTGAGAAATGTTTATGTATTCTCAGCATAAAATTTATAATTTCTAAAGTTCTAATAAAAAGGCAACTTAGATTTTTATATAGTTACCTAATAACTAATTACACTTAATATTTTGAGTGGGCATTAGATTAGATGGGGGCAACTCTCATACATACATCAGATAAAACAAAGCCCTGACTTTACTTGTTCTAACTACTTTAACAGACTCAAAGTATTTCAACTACCTCTAATTTTATTGTTTGTTTTGCTTTTGTTTCTTTTTGTAATTTAAAGAACAGTCACTTAAATTAACAACTCAGCTTTCTCTTAGAAGAGCTCCTATCATCAGAACTGAATACTCAAGATGTGGTAGGCTACCATTTTTCTGTGACCTATCTCCCATAATCTTTTGTTTGCCCCAAACTGTAGTTAGGTAGAATTGCCCATTAACACCTGGAGACTCTATCACCACTGTTTCTTGATACATCATGGACTGTTCCTTTACAAACCTAATCCTTAAGTGTTTTCTATGGCTTGCCATTTTCTTTTCCTCATTGTCTTAGCACATGAAAATCCAAAGTTTGAATCTTTCATTTTGCCAAGAAGTTAAGGGATTACAAGTGTGCTCAACAAGTGAAAAAAAAATGTTCACCCTCAATTTGTCATTACAAAACAGATTTCTAAAATACATAACACAGATGGGTAGATATGTAGAGTGCAGAGTCCTTCCAAACTCAAGGACTGTACTCTTAGGAAGGAGTTAGACCTATAATGAATTGTCCTGTACTGAAATGCAAAATGTCAAGGTTGATGACCCTTGCGTGATGAACAAATGTTCCACCCTACTGTCATTTGTTTTTGCTGACTTATTTTCAAATACAAGTGAAAGTGTAAAGACAAAAGATTTTTTAAAAATCTTCTATTGTTAATAGATATCAGAAATCTAAAATAAAAATTTTGCCAAACATTAAGATACTAATAAAATACGCACTTTATTAATGTCAAAAAAAACATGTGCATGAAAATAAAAGGAATTAGCTAATGCTAAATTTAGAAGCCTCCAAATAATATACAACACAAGATTTGATGTTTTAAAACTTTATAAATGTGTATTATAAATGTGAAGTCAACTACTACATTGATGACATATGCTTAACAGTATTGAAATATTGGTTTTGTTCTTTTCAGAAAAAGATTTGATTGTTTTGTTTCATATTCTTAAACTGAACTCCAGGCACACAAAGAGAAGATAGATGGTAACAGCAACATTTTGGTGTTGAATCTTGAAATTCTTTATATGTCACCAGTCATAATAGCAATGAATTCCTCTTGATTTACTGTGACAAGAAAAACAAGGTCATCGTCAGAAACATAGAAACCTTCTTATCCCAAGAAATACAATCATCATTTTACAATGTATTAAACTTTATAATATACAAAATCTTACAAGTCAAAACATAACTTATTCAATGGAACTTCTAAAATACAAATGTGAAACATTATAAATAAATGAATATTCTATTATATTAAGTAGGGACAACAGATGATATCCGTTACCATAAAAGTCAGCCACAGACATATTTGTTACAGTTTAAAAAGTGACAGTTCTAATATAAGTACTTAAATAAGCACTCTTTATAATCAGTACTTTACTAATATACTTTGTAAGGCTTCCCTTCATAAGTAAGTTTGACTATACCATGCATGGAACTAACAGAATTCTAAAGAACAAAAATGTTTTAAAACTAGAAAAAATAACGAACTGCTGATTTTGGGAGCCCTTAAAAAAAAAAAGTACTGAAGCCAGGTACTTCATACAAACCTCAAAAGCATCAATATAAAAAACAATTTAAGAAAATACAGACTATTATACAGCAACTATAAGACAAGAAAACAAAACATACAGGAAATAATCACTCATGCTAACTACTTGACACTTTTACTAAAACTATATATAAATTTCAGTAAGGAACTTGAATATATAAGGTATGTTTAAGACAACGTAATAACAAACAGGACTATAATAAACAGACCTGAATAATCCTGCTTATTAATGTTAAACATTACTAAATGTTTATAAACACTCATACATAGGAATGGGCAGAAAACAAAGTTTCCTATGTAAACCAGGTGAGAATATGGACATCAAGACTTAGTAAATCTTTAAATGGCAGCTCTTATGGCAAAAAGCACCACCCTGAAACAATGACCTGGCTTCTTGTTACAGCTCTGTGCACACCAGCTCTGCTCGTCATCTTCCTTGGCTGAAAAGTAAACTGCCACAGGATGCTTTAGACTGTTCTCTTGAAATCCTACACAGTGACTTACTGAGTCACACACTTATGCCCAGGTGTCCAATGAATGCCAACACCACAAAGCTATTGTATAATGCATCAAAACATCAAAACATACAGGCTGCTGTTCCACAGTACATCTGAATCAAATAGAGGTGAATAAATGTCACTATAAAATTGTTGCTAACTGAATGAAACCATGAATCATAAAGCTGAAAGATCTCATTCTCAGGCACTGGATGCTAAAATATTAGAGAGTCATATTCTTGATATGTGAATAAGGTTACTTTCATGCTACAGTTACCTTCAAGTGGTTTAGAAAATGTTCAGTTATGGCATATATGTCAAGAATTAATCTAATAAAGTAACCCCAGAGCTGGTGCAATAATTATGCTCAGTTTGAAATAGAGAATAAATACATAGAACCTACAGTAATATATTATAAAATATGGATCAAAAAGTATTGGAAAACACTATTATAGAAGAAATCTTTAATGAGGAGATTTTAGATATAAACAACTTATGATTGAGACTGTCAATTAAAAGTACAGCACTTAGAAAGAAGGGAAGGCAAGGTGGGGAATGCCATCCCAGGCACAGGAAGAAAACTCCCACCTAGAAAGGTAAACCGTGAGCTAAGACCAGCGAGATGGTCAACGCAGGCAGACTTCCATGAACTCCTGCTCAGTCTTAAACATTTGCAAGGTACACACTGAGAGACAAGGAAGAGACAGGATACCCACCTACAATACTCTTAAACCAACTCACAGACCTGAGAAATTAGAGTTGTAACCTCGTCAGTTAAATAACACGTCTGAAGAGCTTCTGAGAATATACCTGTTTATCTCCCAACTAAGAATTCAAATAGACAAGAATCCTAAGCCACTGTAGAGCTTTATCTAAAAACCCTATTGAGGCAATCTATACTTCTAGGCCAAAACAGAAAGTATTATGTTCTTAAGAAAGCAAGAAAAAAAAGGAGCTTCAAAGTGACTTGTTTATAAATCATTTAATACTGTAACAGAACTATGACTAAAATACTAAGAGGTACTTTGGTTTATTAAAGATTTTACTTTTCTTAAAATATAAAATTTCAATAATCAAAGCTCAAAATTCAAATAATCAAAACTCAGCTTCAAATAGAAGTTGTAAAAATCACAAATAGTTGTTTTATGTTATTTACATATACTTTAATGTATAATAGCATTGCAAAAATATTTTAACCTATCTCATGATTTAATATCTACAAACAACACTTACGTCTAAAACAGTAAAGCACAAAGTAACTAAAGGAACCAAACTAGTCACCTGACTACTAGGGAGGAGGCAAGAAAGCCTGGCTTTCTAAGTTCACCAACAATCTTTCTGACAATAACATAACACCTGGCTTAAAGATAAGCATCCAAGTGGCCAAGAGATGGCTCAGCTAGTGAAAGCATTAGCCACAGGAGCCTGATAACCAGAATTCAATCCCCAGGACCCAGACAAAAACCTGAGAGATAGTGAACTTCTGTGATCTCAGCACTACTACAGAGAGAGGGAAGAATCCTAGCAGGTATGCTAGCCTGGAATATGCAGCCCAGAAACAGAAACAGGGAGTCACTCCCTCAACAAGGAAGAAGGTGATAAACGACTCCCAAACACACACAGACAGAAACAAATGCAGACACAGATACACACACAGACACACACACAGACAGACAGACACACACACATACACACACACAATCTATATAAAGTTTGAGTACCTGAGAAGCTATATGGCTTCAAAAGAAAAAATAAAAAAACAAAGTTTAGCATCAGAAGTGCCAGTCAATCAATTAGTACATGCTTCTCATCCCAGGAGGTCTGGTTAACATCTTACTGTATGTCTCAAACAACACAGAATGTCCTTTCATTGTGGAAAACTGAGTCTGAGTCCTGCTCCCATCATAGACTGGGTCTGTGATAATCTACTACATATGCACCTATCTTATGTACATACAGCTACAGTCCTCTATCTACTTTACAGAAGCCATTATGAAAATTGAGTAATATAAGACATCAACCAAGACTGCAGCCATCATTACCATTATTTAAAAAGTGGTCTACTGCAGCTTCTTAAATGTTACTTTTCATCTTTATAAAAGCACATATTATATTTTGCTTTATATTAATTACATTTATCTTTGAGAGACTATAGTGTTGGATCTTCTATATCTTCAGATATGCCTACATATTATCTATTTTGTAGTAGACATTATTTGCCCTCATATGCACATTCACAGTCTTTATTTCTTTAAACCTATAATGTTAAAAAAAGTTATTCTTAAAAACTGGATATTATTAAACATTTTTAAAAGCAAATGAGTTACTAAATGTTACAAAAAGGCAGCAAAATATTTTTATCTTCATCAGTTTAAATTGAAAAAAAAATAAAACTTGGTTTGCAACCAAGAGGATCCATATTAAACATATTAAAATATGAAAGCAGTTTGCTCTTCTAAATGTCATGAGCCCTTAATGGCACGCTCATCAGCCGCCACACACCACTGTAGAGGCTTTTGAGAAAAAGATGGTGTTTCAAATGTTCTTGGTGGGGAAAGTGGGAAGCACTTCAACAGACAAGTGGCCTATCCTCTCTCTAAGAGAAAAAAGCAGGGCCAGCGTCGTCAGGATAGAGATGTTCGGTACATGACAGTTAAAGCAAGAATGAAGAGCACAGCATAAACAGACCTCAGTACCACGTGTGTACTGGACTCTGCAGTAGTGAAGACTCACTCTTCAATGTCTGAGCATGGAAATGACAACACTATAACCCACATTTAGGAAAAGAATATTATCAACAGAATGAAAAAGAGATGAAGGCTAGTAAGCCCAGCGGGCAATAGGAAGGCTGTAAAAGAAAGCAACATATATCTGCAGGACAGGCGGTACACAATGCAGGACAGGCGGTACACAATGCAGGACAGGCGGTACACAATGCAGGACAGGCGGTACACAATGCAGGACAGGCGGTACACAATGCTGCACCTCACAGGCATCTCGAGAAAGAACACTGTGACATTTTAAATATAACTCAGGACCTGAAACAGAGCAACAGAGAAAAAACAAGCAAACAAACAAAAATAGAAAGTGGTTGAAAGAAAAATCCACGAATTTAGTAAAAGTTCAGAAGTGTAAATAGGTTAAGGAAGAAAGCACTAAGATCTAAACTCTTAGTAAATAGCTAAATTTGAGAAATATTTCATCTTCAGAGAAATATGTATGATACTTGGTATTACAGCTTATTAAGTTGTCTTAAAGATCTGCTTCAATACAAATGAAGCTTACAGAGTTTGGCATCCAACTGGACTCTCATCTATTCAGGAGGCTAAAACCAAAGGATCTTAAGTACAAGGTCAAACTTGAAATAACTTCAAGGTATCATGAGTTTTGTCTTCAAAAATAAAAGGGAAAGAAAAATTGGGGGTGGGGGAGAATTTGCTGGGAGTCACAACAATCAACAGGTTTTAGACAAAAGTAAGGTAAACTCACTCTCTCCATCGCCGTCTTTGTCAAACTCCTCTATCATGGCCCGGAGCTCCTCATCGCTCATGTTCTCTCCCAGCTCTCTGGCAACACGCCGTAAATTCCTCAAGCTTATCTTTCCTGAATCATCATCATCAAATAGTTTAAATGCTTTCAGTATCTCCTCATGTGGATCTCTCTCTAGTATCCAGTCTGTCACTAGAGTTAAAAGAAACTTTTCAAATGAGGACATTCATGTAAAAATCAGCTATTCACTGAGAGCTACACCTGGGAGTCTGTCAACATTTGGTCTAATAATTAAATGTCACGGTAGATCACTAAAACTCAGGAATAAAACCTAGATTCCAAATCCACATTTTAAATGTTAATCTTTTAATGTCTGTATTATAAATGTAAGCTAAACTATATTGTACAGAGGCCAAAAAAGAGACAACAGATATACACTATAATTATTTAAAGCCTACTATTATTAAGAATTAAACTGAGGATGAGAGTTAAGTGATCAGCAGTTAAGATCACTTGTTCTTACAAAGAATCTGAGTATTCCCAGCAAGCACTTGGCAAGTCACAACAGTCTATAACTCCAGTCCCAGGGGCCCGATGCCGTCTTCTGACCTAGGCCCTTCACACAAGTGCAATGCAGAAACACATGAGCAAAGCACTCATAATATGCATATGTAGGTATAACACAGAAAATAATTAAATCCACAAAAAAAAATTACTCCACCTCTCTCAGGTCACTAAATTTAAGTGAACAATTTGCCCTGGCCATGTTAAAGCTATTGGATAGTTTCCTACCCTAATTCTTCCTCCAGTTGAATTCAACTAAGCCTGTGAAATTAACAGAAGTCATTGCCAACACCAATATAAGCATAAGACAAGTTAGTAAATGCAAACGCTATCAACACTTTCATGGTTCAAAGAAACACACTGATTTCAGCACCAGTAAAGATGGGTTAAACTCCCTCTGGAAGTGGGTTGAAATCATGTCCATTTTACTTTTTTAGAATAAAGTCACATATCAATATACGAAGTTAATAGCATAGGCCTTTAATCATATCATAATAAAAACTGATGTCTATAGTATAAAATTTTAAGTTGCTTGATAGATTTCTCAAAATATCTAAGTAAACATTTCTGAAGTAACTCCATATGCTGTTCTGCTACTATAAGAAAAGGTAGCCCCTTTTAATGCCCCTCTTAATGATATCATTCTATCATTAAAAGTAACTTGGTTCTATTGGGATCTATAGATTCATTTGAATTCAAATGCCTGTAGATGGAAAGTACTGGGATGTTTATTGAATCCTAAGTGAAAAAAATACAATTAATTCAATTTAAGTCCTCTACAAGTTGTTGCCTATTGCTATTTCATCTATATTTGTCTGAATAAGCACCTAGTCAAAGCTAATGTTACATCAACTAAACATATATCCAAAATTATCTTTCGCCATTAATTTTACCCTAAAAAAGGTTTCCAAAAAACTAATTGAAGTCTATTACTATAAGTATGCAAATCAAAGCTCATAAATATTCAGTAACAGGAATTGGCATACCTACAGCCATACCACCAAAATAAAACACCACACTTAACTCTATGGCACACACTCAACTTATTTTGAATTCAGTCCCAACAAGAAAGCAGGACAAGCAAAAAACTGTTATGAAATTTTCATCATCGATTAAGTAACATACATGACAGGTAAACCAGAAAGGCAGACTGCTGAAAATAATAATGAGCTTAAAGCCACAACAGATAGGGGGCCAACAAGTACACACACTATCCCACTGGCACGCTCTATCAGTATTTCAGACAGACTTGTCTATAAAATCGTCCAGCGATACTCTCTGACAGAATGCACTTTTCTTAGGATGGACCTTAACTCTAAGCAGCTAAAGCATCACCCAACATGAGGTATTTTATAGTGACTCTCATCTTTTTCTCAATGAAAATAAACCAGGCATGGTGGCCCACACCTATAAACCAACAGGAGGATTTAAAGCAATTAACACACACACACATAGCTAATATATCACATGGTTCACAAAGTTCCAAATTTCTGTGCATGCAACTACTCTTTGTTGTTTTGATTTTTACATTGTAATGCCATAAAGCACACTAAAACCAATTATGAAAGTATACAATTTAACTACACTGTTGGAAATGTCCTTCCATCAAAAATATTAGACCTTATAAAAAAATCACATAAGGAAACAGCAAATTCTGAAAAGACAAATCAAAATCATGAAAGATAAAGCTAGAGACCTGGTGAGATGGCTCAGTGGTTAAGAACACTGGCTGCTCTTCAGAGTTCAATTCTCACCAAGCACATGGTGGTTCACAACCATCTTTGAAGGGATCTATAAAGGGACCTGACACCTCCTTCTGACATGTTGGTATACATGTAAAGAGAGCACTCCTACATTTAAAAATTACATAAATAATTAATTTAAAAAAGATATTAGAAAGTTCCAATCCAAACATATAATACTTATTTCAAACTCAAAATGTTGGACTTTCAAGTCATTCTATGGGCTTTGCAACCTCTCAGACCTCCACTGAAGGAAAAGTAGCTGCATCATTGACTCTGAAACAGTGGCATCACTCTCCACACCATAAATGTCCCTTAACTATCCAAGTATTGGACACTACAGTTCTGAGACATTATCTCGCTTTTCTCTCAAATAGAGCCTCTTTCTTTTCACCCTAACAGTCTTGATCACACAGTCTAGTCCTTTTTTTTTGTTGTTTGTTTGTTTGTTTGGTTGGTTGGTTGGTTGGTTAGTTTTTGGTTTTTCAAGACAGGGTTTCTCTGTGTAGCCCTGGCTGGCCAGGAACTTACTCTGTAGACCAGGCTAGCCTCAAACTCAGAAATCCGCTTGCCTCTGCCTCCCAAGTGCTGGGATTAAAGGCATGTGACACCACTGCCCGGCTCAAGTCTAGAACTTTCTGCATCCAAAATCTCTTCAGCTCATCTTCGACCTTCTCATCAGTTACTGTTGTAAAACACAATCTCCCACTCCTTAAACTCTATTGACTGAAGTCCCACCTTACTTCACTAGGTAAGATGATCAGTCTGACTCAAGGCTGCCGTCCCAGTACTCTGACCCTCCTCTAACAGAAGGGACTGCATGAGATCAAGCTTCTCACGTGCTGAACATCTAGTATCACTCTGTCACTTTGTATGCTAGACTTGATCTCCTCTATTCCTACAATCTTCTTGGACATCTTTGATCCCTAAAGATTTAAGTTAAAAAAAAAAAAAAAATCCCTTCGCAAAAACTTAAATTTGCCTGGGTGAAGACTTGACAAACACGCTATAAAATGCCTATCTAGGAGGCATTTTAGGTTCTCAGGGGTCCTAGGCTCACAATCTAAACTACTACACAGTAGCAGCAAAGCAGTGTCCACGAGTGTGGGAAGCACAGAGAGCACAGTTCAATTCAGCCCTGGGCTACAGGTGATAACTCTGATCCTACACAGCAATCGCCCTCATACAGAATCAAAATGTACTGTCACCTACACTTAAATCCTAAGGTCCTCAACACAATTTCTTGGAAATTTTAACTACCATTCTTCCCACCAAATGCAAAAATTTCAGTGTTGGATAAATAATCAAAATGAAAACACTGCAACATTTTATTTTAGATAGAATTTTAAAATGTAAGAAATACAAGCCAGGAACAGATGAAATAAAAACATTTCACTTCTATTGACCTTACGTTCAAAGCAGAGATTCCTGAAACACCTGCCACTCATTAGCCTCAGACGAATGATGCTAGGTACCACTGCACTGAATGGACTTTAATGCTTTTTCCTCATAATGAGGAGAGCCCAATAAGCCCAGGCACATCTGGAGATATCTGTGGAACAGTGTCCTTAGGCAACAACAAATGGTCCATAAAGCTAAGGTTTAGGTAATATGAAACTTTATTCTTAAGTAGTAAAATACTAAAAACTACAATTCTTAAAATGGTACTTATGAAAAAAATGTTTTACAAAACTATGAATAATAATGCTTAAAATAGCTTTCAAAATGAAAGACAGAAAATAAAACAATGAGATTATAGAATAGAATGTTTTAATATCCCAACAGTATAAATATATTTCCAGCTTCTGAATTCTGAAACAAAGAAAGCTCTATTTTCTCTTCCCTGACACAAACTCTATGTGTTTTGCTTGGAGACAGGGTCTCATTAGCCCTGCCTGGCCTGGGGTTCCTTATGCAGACCAGGTTGACCTCATCTTACAGAGAATGGGTTACTTCTTCATCCTGAGGGCTGTGATTAAGAGCCCTCAGTATCACAGTATCAACATTTAGTAGCTCTTACTATCCACTACAGTCTTTAACATTTCACATGCTAATCACCTACTGACCTCCCAGAAACCTACAAAACATTCAAACGGTCCCCATTTCAGAGATGAAAATGAGTCACAGACAAGTAAACTAACCAAATTACACACAGAGAGTCAGAACCAAGATCTGAAGCCTGGAGTCTGGCTCCAAGGTAGCCTGTGCTAGCACTCCACTGTGGTGCTCGAATGTGCCTTCATTACAGCTTTGTCATGAGAGCATCATGTCCACCCTGTCCACGACCTCGCTTCTCTAAACGCCCCATGTTAAATGACCTGGGAACTGTGATCAACCTCAGGATACCAGCAACACTGTGAGGAGAAAGTTGGCTCTTGCTCTCTTCTCAAGGAAACAATCCTACAAACTGGGTGGGGACAAATACGCTTCTAAACTGGACAATCTGCCTCAGAAACAGGCACATACTGCTCCCTAAGCAAAGGGCTTCTGTGTTATGAGAAACATTTCTTCCTCTTATATTTGTCCTTTTTCTTCTGCCCCCTGTGGCTTTAGGTAGGAGTTCCCTAACAAGAGAGAGAAGTGTTGGGGGGGGGGGCAGTCTCTGGCTTCTCATTACCATTTCTTTTTCTTTCCTGTATTACTTCTTTAATGTTTAAATAAAGTTTTGTATGTATCATTTTATTAGTTTTAAATGTTTTTAATATATGAAAATAACTACATGACACGCTTAGATTATGACCCGTAAAATGGTATCATTGGTTTAGAATAGTAACTTAACAAAAATAAACCTAAATATGCATATGATGTCTGTAAAACCCTGTAAGCAATATAATTAACTTACAGTAGCCAATTCCTAGCCTTCCAGAATCTCCTATTGAAAAATCCTTACCTGTAGATACCCTGAGTAACTCATTAAGAATCACTAACCAAGCTTCAACCACAGTAAACTTCAGCTGGCATTTCCTAAGTTCTCCTGCTTCTACCCTGCCGAAGACATCCCTCAATCCCTCACAACAGCCTGGCTGTTGCCTCAACTTTACAGCATGGCACTCTCCCTGAGATTAAGGTTACTGAGTACAGAGCCTAATAAACTGTCAACTTAACAAGATGGACTTCATGTCCCCATCTCCCACCAAGACACCAAGCCCTACTTCCCTCTTCTCCACTATACAATAAAAATCACCCAGAACAGCAGTCTTCACAAATAGTTCCTAAACATCAGGACACTAAATTTTCTATTTTACTGACAAGAAATAATTTTTGGTCACCCATTAGTGATATAATTTTAGCAAATGATAAAAATCTAGACAATAATTCCTTGTTAAAGAAATCATCAAAAGTCAACATTAATTCTCACAGTATAGCTGAAAGTATTTTTTCTTTGAAAACATACAAAAACCTCATAATTTTCCAAGTACTGCGTATAAAGATGACTTAAGTACATACCAACTTCATTAAAATCTTCAAATGTGATCTTGCCTGTGGCTTCTCTGTCATAGTCTTTAAGAATCTTCAGCACATCAGCCTTTTTCACATCAAAGCCCAAGGCTCTCATTGCCACCTTTTGGATTAAAAAGGAAAAACAAACTGTAAAGCGCTCCTTAACAAAGAAGTAATCATTGATTTCTAGAAAAGTTTTCCATCTTAAAAGACAACAATAGATTACTAGAGCACATTTGTTCTGTATTTTTACCTCTAACTTAAGAATATTAAACCATATTGATTTTTCATTTTGAAATTAAATAGATATATTCATGGCATTTTGCTGTTTTATATCACCAACTAACTAAAAAGACTTTACAAAAGATATATAAAAAACAATGTACTAATTACAAAGATAACTATTTGTTACTAAGGGATTAAAGACATGTCACAAATATTAAAAGGCTAGCCAAAAGCATAAAAGCAGTTAAAAAAAAAAAAGCATAAAAATTTCAGGTCTCAGCAGGGTGTGGTGGCTCACGCCTTTAATCCCTGCACTTGGGAGGCAGAGGCAGGCAAATTTCTGAGTTCCAGGCCAGCCTGGTCTACGGAGTGAGCTGCAGGACAGCCAGAGCTATACAGAGAAACCCTGTCTCGAAAAACAAAAACAAAAAAAAAAAAAAAATTTCAGGTCTCCATGGTTGACATAGTGGAATTTTTTATAATCTTATCACTCGAGACTGAGACAGGGTTGTCATAAGTTTGAGACTAGTATTGGATACATATAAAATCCCTTCTCGACGAACAAGCAAGCAATCGGCTTCTCACCAGAGCATACATAATTAGCTACGGCAGTGCAAGTAGTTTCAGATGACTGAGTTTAAACAGAAAGCTGCGGCTAGTACCAGGAAAGGAAAACTGTGTTACTAGTTAGTGAAGCCTTTATGTCAGGCATCCCTTATGGAACAGAGGAAGAGCTGGTGGAAGGTTGGGAGACAAAGCCAGAGACAGAGGACTGTGAACAGAGCTACCCCCTCTCCAGGCGGGGAGGCTCTGGGCAGAAGTAATTTGTAAGTAAGAACAAGTGGAGGTAGTGGAGACAGCAGCATCAGAAAGAGCAACAAGCACAGAGGAAGCTTTACTTAGCGTGCAGGGCCAGCCAGGAAAGGCTTATGAGCAACAAACATGGTCAAAGAATTGAAGAAAGACAGAAATGTAATGGTAGTGTGAAGGCAAATCAGAAATAAGGAAGCTCCAGCTATGACACAAAGTCCCAAACCGAGATGGTCAAGACAACAAATGGCTAAGACACTGCACAGTTGTAACTTGGGCTATGTGGGGGAGGGGTGCGGCAGTGGGATGGGGAATGAGCTAAAAGAGGACCTCAAGAATGAGGCCAAAGCTTCAGGCCTATAATTACTTTTAGATAGTCTATCCTCTCATTACATGGTTTCTACCCCTACTTGAAATGCTTAAAAATCACCTACAATGTTGCCCAATTTAAAACTACATTTAAGATATCAAATGTTATCTTTCTTACTGGGCTGAACATAAGAAATGTGTTCATAACCAATTTCCCTATTTATCTTTACTCATAATTTTAAGCTTTAATTTGGACTTTTTCCCCCAGCACATAGCAACATTAGGCATCATACAATTTGTATTCTTTGTATCAGAGAGAGTACACTAAGAGTGTGTTAGTACTATCTTAAAAATGAAAAGCTTAATCTCAGAAATGTCTGAGCAAAGACAATGGTCTCTCCATCTCAAAACTGTTTAGGTTGCCCTCAGAGATGGCTCAGTGAGTAAGATGCTCGCCCTACAATCTTGAGGACCAGAGTTAAAGTCTGCATCACTCATGTAAAAAGGCAGGCATGGTTGTAGGTGCCAGTGATGAGGTGTGGAGACAGGAGTGATCCCTGGGGTTCACTCTCTAGACAACCTAGCCAAAGTGCTGAGCTTCCACCTTAGTGAGCTAGCCTGACTCAAGGCAATAGGGTTGGAAGACACACAAGGCCCTATCCTGCCCTCCACATGATATTCAATGGGATGTACAGGCCTGCAGGAGAAACATGCATAGGCCACCCACAAACATTGTTTTTTTAAAAAAAAAATCTGAGCTATCCCATCCCACAGAGGAAAACAACAGTGGGAAGAACTCGATAAGAACTGTCCCTTAAACTGGGTGGATGGAAAAGTTATTCCTTCCATCAGCATGTACTTTTACACTTAAATACAAGGTTCTAGAAGCCATATTCCATTTTTACTAAGTTTTCTTGTAGCACCTGTGGGTGGGCACTACAAACAGCCTCACACTTCCGAAACAAGCTTCTAAACTAGACTTTAAAGCAACAGTCACAAATGCAATTGAGTTAAACAAAAACGGGTCTTAAAGTACCCTGTTACCTTTAATTCATGATAATCTATGGCTTGGTCTTTGTCGGTATCAAACAGCTCAAAAGCATCTTTAATTTCTTGCTTCTGTTCTTCAGAGAGCTCTCTCCGTTTTTTCCTTTTTGTTTTGTCTACTACAAGCTCACCTCTAGGACACAGAAAAATGTCTTTAGTCCACTTAAACCCGACTTAAGACAAAGAATCGCTTTCTAAATTTCAACAAAGCAGAGTAGTCTGGCAAATAAAGGAACTGTCCCTAAATCAATGTCCTGTAGTCCAAATGTACTTTTATAACAGAAATCCTAAGCAAAGTTGAAAGCACTAAAAACACCATACACATTATTATTCATGTCATCTACCAAGAGCATAAAAATAAATAACAAAAAAAAATCCACCAGAATAAACTTGGTTTATTCTGGACAGCTTATAAATTCTCACAATCACTACAAAAATCAATCATAAAACTTAAAAGGTTACTTTTGCTTTGTAAGTTCAAAATGTTTTTTAGATTATACATGTCTAACAGTGCTTTGTTGTTTTATTCCACTGATATTAACCAGGCAAAATATAAAAGGGTCTACACATGCAAATACAAGACGCCCAAAAATCACTGCATCTAGTACTCGTGCTTAAGTCTACGTGATGTTTAATTTAAAAGTGTTTTAACTCTCACTTTAACATGTAAACGATAGGTTAAACGTCTTCATTTTAAAACTCTGGAGAAGCTTAAAGAAAATCTAAAAAAGGGCACTTGGATCTGAAAACGTCTGCCTTAAAAAGCTGCCAATGCAAAAAGCAGTCCAAATGTTTAAACGAGGATACAACACGTGTATCAGCACGTTTTAAAAGATGGAAGCTTTAAAACCCCAAAACCTTAAAACTCAGCTAACGAACAGCTCGCGTTATTTAGGTCTGACCGGCGTCTGGCTTAGGAACGCCCGCCCAGACGACCAGACGTGGGGGCCGACTTAGGGCTGAGCAGGTGACGCGGTGGCCAGGAAGTTTTCTCACGTGACCCCAGGTGACCCCCCGACAATCGCCAAACACCCACCCCAGGCTACCGCGTCCTTCTTCACCCGGGGTAACCCAAGGTACAGGGCAGCCCCGGGGCACCTTTAAAGTGTAGAGGGACAGGGTGAGGAGCCAATGAGGGGAGGGACGGCCGGAAGTGAGAGGAGGGTGTTAACGGAAACGAGGTCCACCCGAGACGCCTAAAGCACACCGTGCTTCGGGACCCTGGGAGAAAAGCGAGCTCTCCTGTGACTTTCCGGAGGAAGCAGACGGCCAGGGCCGGGTCCCGCACACGCGTGAGGGAAACCTCGCGAGACTTCACTCGGGGTGCGGCGGCGACCGGAGGCGGGAACCGCCGAGTCTGATGCTCGGCGCTCAGCACCCGCACCCGACCCGGCCTCCCGTCCACGCCCACCCTGGTCCTCTGGGAAACGGAGGCGCGGCCTCCTCGTTACCGACCTCAGAGCTAAACTCATTTTCTCTTCCGACAGAGATGTTCCGCTCAAGGACTTTAGCACGAGAACCGCTCAACAGCCGCCAGCACGGGGGACCGCCCACCAGACAGAAGTTTCTGGCTGCGATTGGCTGAAATTGCCAACAGCCAGCCCGTTGGGGCGGGAGCGTCGCTTGTCTTCTGTTTTCATTGCTCAGATTTCATGTCAATCAAGTACACTTTTTTTTTTTTTTTTTTTTTTTTTTTTTTTTTTTTTTTTTTTTTTTTTTTTTTTTTTGGCCCTGCTGTCTTGTCTGGCCCCCTTGATTGGCCAGATACTCTCCCGAATCCTTTGCGAGGGCGTTAAGAATCACCACGCAGGATTTTGGCAGGCAAGGCAAGACTCCACGAGTGACATGCTGCTGGAGTTCCGAGCACGCGTGCACGGCGTCGACCGAGGGAAGGGAGAAGGCACAGCACAAGCAGCCTGCTCAGAATGAGGGACCAGGTCTGCGAAAGGATGGACAATTTGGGTGGCTGGTGCTCCTGAGAAACCTAAATCTAACAGCGACATTCTTTAGTCTTAGTTCAGTAAGGACCAAGCTAAGCGTTCTTCCCCCGTACAACTTTCCCAAGAGATTTTAAGGCTGACTGGATTAGGCTTTTCATTTTGTTGTTTTGTTATTTACAATGAGACTATCCAAACCACCCTTTTCTTTTCTGCGATTTGAAATCTATTTGTTTGCTTTTGCTCCGCACTTTCTAGTGCTATAAATTGTTTATGTGCATCTTATCTTCACTCCCCACGAAGCCTCTTGAAGTTTACTTGGATCATCAGGCTGCTAGACTGACTGTCTTCAAGGCTAGGATTCCGTTTACACGAATATTTGTACCAAATAAAATATCTGGAACTTAGGTGCTCCATAAATACTTGATACATAAAGTGAAGTATTATTGTGGAAAGCTTGGGAACTACTGAGCTAACCTGCAGTTCTTATCGGTATAAATACAATAAACTGGGGCTAGGAATTAGAAAGGGCAAATACTGTATATAACTTGTATGTGAAGGAAGGACACTGTAATTGGCTGTGCATGTGTTAAGCCTGGAGTGTAGATAAGAATTTGGACAAATAAAGAGTTAGGATAAAGCTAAAAAGTAATAGCTAAATAATAGCACTCCCAAAACCAAAGTAGAAAAATGTTGAAGAATTCACTGTGCATGGTGCTACACACGTTTAATCCCAGCACCCAAGAGCCATGTGAGCAGATCTCTGAGTTCCTTTAATTGTGAACTGCAGGCCAGCCAGGACTAGTAGTGAGACCCTAACTAAAATATACAAATTAAGTACTTTTATTATCAAGTTTAAAAGGAAAAAGGAAATTAGATTAAATTATATCCGAAAGAACACTACTGGGGAAAAAAAAAAAAGAAAACTACTGAATTTTTAAGATTGTAAAACCAAGCCTAAGAAGAAAGTTATTAAATAAAGGTGAAAATAAACCATTTATATAGAGATGTTTGAAACAAAGGACAAAATAAACTAAACTAGAAGGAATAAATTACTGAAAAATAATTAATAATGAGAATTTTTAAAGGAACTTGGTAGAATTAAAAAGCTGGTAAAATATTCTCATCATTTAATATGAATTTTCTTGAAACACATAAATTTCACTGACTTCTAAGAAGTAAAATAAGGAAGGAATTATTACTTAAAGTTTGTACTTTAAAGAAAGGTTTAAATAGGCCAGCAAGCTAGTGCATTGCTTAAAAGTGCTTCTCATACAAGCCTGATGGCTGAAGCTGGATTCCCACCCCCTGCAGCCCCTGTGGAAACCCATTGTGGAAGGAGAGAACCAACCCCAAACCATTGTCTTCTGACCATTACACATGTGCTATGGCTGTGGCCCACATGCACACAAGTGTGCACATACATACACACAATAATAACTAGTATAAATTTGATGCTTCTAATACATAGTTTAAATTATTTCAAAAAAATAAAAATAAAAAACCAAAAGTTAGAAAACTGAATTTGGTCAATATAGACAAAAGTAATCAAAATTCTGGTTCTACAACTAAAACATATTTGATCCACTTGGATTTTTGTGCAAGTTTTTTTTTTTTTTAATTTTTGAGCTAATTTCTGTGCTTAAAATTCCATGCATGAAATTGTAATTTTAATTTTGTAATTTTTTATTTTGTAGCAAAAGATAACAAAAACCTTCAGCATGCTAAAAAATGTTTGCACCACTCAAAATCATTGTTTTTTTTTCTTCTCCTACCTTCTCTGAGAATCTACTAAGACAACTTGCCTACCCTGCTGTTTTTCTTTTAAAGTAATAAAATGACCTTCAAAGAGAAAAGGGGGAACCTCAATCGAGCAAAGGCAAGGAACTGATTTGGATTAACGGTCTCAAAAATCACATTCATCTTCCAAAGCACTCCAGAGGGGGTATGGCATTGCTCATACCTATGTAGGAATTGCAAGACCCTAAGCAAATTACTTGTAAAATGCTATACTACAAACTTAATCTATAGAAATGTGGTATCACCCGTAATGTTTTAACCCACCAAGCTTATAGGAATTTGTTCTGGAAGCAATATTAAATAAAAACACTTCACAAGTTGGGATGGATTGTATTTGCCTGAGCCAAGGAATGGCACTATTAGAAGGTGTGGCCTTGTAGGAATAGATGTGTCACTGTGGGTGTGGGCTTTAATACCCTAGTCCTAGCTGCCTGGAAGTGAGTATTCTGCCAGCAACCTTCAGATGAAGATGTAGAATTCTCAGGTCCTCCAGCACCATGCCTGCCTGGATGCTGCCATGCTCCCACCTTGTTGATAATGGACTGAACCTCTGAACCTGTAAGCCAGCCCCAATTAAATATCCTTTATAAGACTTGCATTGGTCATGGTGTCTGTTCACAGCAGTAAAACCCTAAGACACAAGTCAACAAAGAGAACAAGGAGATACAAGAAACCTAAAAAGCTGCTGGCCTTAAACAGATTGATGGGTACTGGGAGGAAAGCTCTCAAAAAGAAAAACTAAATGGATTCCAAGCAATGAAAATGGAGACAAAGAAGGTAAATGCACTCAGCGGCATGGTGAAGACAATATTTATCTCTATACAGAAAAGCAAAGATAATTAGAAAGTTCTTGAAAAACAATTTAATAAGAATGTCATTTCTTAAATATTTAGTGCACATATAAAATTATTATTTAATAAGTTAAAACTTTGTAGAATTACCAGTGACTCATAAGTGACTATTCTTGAGGCTGTGCATAGATTATGGTTGTGTGGTAGGTAGAATAATAACTAAGGCTACATCTTAGTATCATGAATCCATAAATATGGTACCTAATAGGAAAAAAGATATCAACAAGTGTGACTACAGTTCAGACTTTTAGATATGAGGTTAAAATGGGTCATGAGAGTGAACAGAATTTAATCACAATGTCTAATTCTGACAAAAGTATTTTCCCCACCTGTGATCAGGGCCAGAAAAGACTTGTTAAGGCTCAGTCTGTCACTATGGTTTTGAGAACAGAACCAGAGAATTCAAAGACATCTCCCTGAGTTCTAGATGCTGGAATAACAGTGAAGAATAAATATATCCTGAAAGCATGATTGCCAGACTTCAGGACAGTGATAAACACCACCAAATGCAAAAGCATAAATTACTTAGAGTTATGAGAGTCTGGCGGGATGATTTATAATTCAATTGTACAGTTTACCATAGTAAACTTCATAGGTGACAGTGTTGTTTCCCAATTTCAAAAGCCTAGATAAGTCTGCTAGACATTTCCAAAAGAAACCGAGTCTTTCCTGGTCCAGTGAAGCCTGTAGATAGTGTCTGGCTTTCAAAACTACAAAGCAAACTTGTGTAAGATTTGTCACAGCTACTATAAAGTAATTTCACAAAAAATATGTGAGAGGTGGCACAATTAAATAGTTCGAATGTCATTAACTACTACCAAAATTCTGGAACAGACCCCTTTCTTGATTACCATTTTTGATCCCATTAAATCAGTTTCAGAAGTCACAAAAGAGTCAAATATCCCACAAGCTTCTTAGCATCTTTGTTACAATTTGGTTTGGTTTCATTGTGTTGTGTTGGTGAAGATTATGAACTATAAAGAACAATCTAAACCACTGCTGACTCATTCTAGTCTTAAATGTATAGTAAAATTATTTCATTTTCTGGTTTGACATTTGAGGAAAATGTAAAATGTGTTTTGTTGATTACCGCCCAACACCCCTCATGATTTAGGTAGCTTTCTAGTCAATAAAAAATTATAGACTATTTAAAAGGTCTGTGCAATTGATGAGAGCTGTGTGATTGTTACATTTTCATGGGAAAATATTGATTTCAAATAAAAATCAAAAATTCTGAACAAAATATTTAAACATTGAGTTTACACTTAAATTCATATTTATTAAAGAAAGTAAATAAAATGATTGTGTATATGCAAAAAAAGAATGTCATTTCTTTAAAATGTGATAAGCCAAAACACACTACATCAGGTGACAGTAAATGCATCGGAGTACCACTCACATTCCCCTCTCAGAATCAGGAACATTATTCCTCCAGATGCCAACAGCCCTGGCTACTGAAAACTCAGTTCAGTTCCTCCTGGGCTACTGTTCTCCACAAAGTAGATGGTTTGAGCAATAATACACAACTTCTATGCAGGCAAGATGAGCCCAGAGACTTTTCAGTATGAAGGAGGGGAAGGCTGCTTGTTTTGTTTTGTTTTTGTTTTTGTTTTTTTCTAAAACAAACAGACATCTCCAACTTCATGGTTCACTCTCCAGTCTTCTGTGGCTTCTGTCTTAATCACCTCATAGTTCACCTTCTCCCTCTATCCAATCTGCTCTGCCAGTTCCTTACAAAACTTGTTTCTAAGAAGCCTTCTGTTCAACCTAATTTGCATACATCTCTATTATAGTGTCTTTCATACAGAATCTATCTAAGCTACAGAAATATGATAGAATTTTTTAAAGGAATATAAGAAATACATTGTTCAAGAAGAGCAAGATAATTCAAGCGTACTGATTTAAATTTAAAAGGGAAATAGTTAAGTTACTGTAATGCTTAATTTTGATCATCAGTTTGATGGGATTTAAAGTCGCCATAGGAACAAATCTCTGTGTACATCTGTGAAGGTTAACTGAGGTGGGAAGAACAATCATAAGTATAAATGACACCATTTCTTGGGGTCAAGTTGTGACTGAATAAAAATGAAAAAGAAGAGTAGAACAGCATTATTCATCTTTCTCTGCATCCTCACTGCAGATGCAATGTAACCAGCTGCCTGTCATCATGCCTCCCTTCCCATTGTAGACTGTACCTTCTAACTGTGAGCCAAAAATCAACCACCACTTCCTGTCTTAGTCATTGTTCTATTGCTGTGAACAGACACCATGACCAAGGCAACTCTTAGGAAAGCTACCACACTTCCCAAAGTTACTTTCCTCTGCCATTTTACTCCAATGATAAGAAAACCAACTTAAATATTTTTAGAGAAAATCAATTATAGAGCTAGAGAAATGACTATGGTTGACAAATTCCTGCTCAAAAATATTTTGAGATTCCCCTTCAGAGATTAAATATTCAAAGTTTAAATGTTTAGTCTACTACTCTTTAAAAAGTTCGATAGGATCAGAGGTGAGGAGAACACAACATCTGTCCCAACAGCGGGAGTAACTGGGACCAGCGGGACCAGGCACACAGGAATCCCATCAGTCCAGTGGCACAGGTTCCTTCAGGTCTGTCTAGGCCAATACCCTGAGCAGACCTTGGGCACAAACTCTGCAGCCAGTCCCATAATACCCAGAGGAAGCTCCACTCCCAGGCACTCTAACAGTCCCAGGATCATAGGATCACAGGATCACAGAATCACAGGATCACCCAGAAAGCTTGACTCTGAAGAGTTCTGACACAACCAGGATCACAGGAAGGACAGGCTCCAGGGCAGGTAGCACTAGAGACAACCAGATGGCAGGAGAGGAATGTAAGAACATAAGCAACAGAAACCAAGCTTACTTGGCATCATCAGAACCCAATTCTCCCACCATAGCAAGTCCTAGACACACCATTACACCAGAAAAGCAAGATTCAAATCTAAAATCACTTCTCATGATGATGAGATAAGACTTTAAGAAGGACATAAATAACTCCCTCAAAGAAATACAGGAGAACACAGGTAAACAGCTTAAAGCCCTTAAAGAGGAAACACAAAAATACCTGAAAGAATTACAGGAAAACAAAACAAATAGGCAAAGGAAATGAACAAAACCATCCAGGATCTAAAAATGGAACTATAAGCAATAAAGAAATCACAAAGGGAGACAATCCTGAAGTTAGAAAGCCTAGGAAAGAGATCAGGAGTCATAGATGCAAGCATAACCAACAGAATACAAAAGATAGAAGAGAGAATCTCAGGGGCCGAAGTTACCATAGAAAACATTGACACAACAGTGAAAGAAAAGGCAAAAAGCAAAAAGCTCCTAACCCAAAACATCCAGGAAATCTAGGACACAATGAGAAGACCAAGCCTAAGGATAATAGGTATAAAAGAGAGTAAAGACTCCCAAATTAAAGGGCCAGTAAATATCTTCAACAAAATTATAGAAGAAAACTTCCCTAACCTAAAGAAAGAGATGCCCATGAACATACAAGAAGCCTACAGAACTCCAAATAGACTGGACCAGAAAAGAAATTCCTCCCATCACGTCATAATCAAAACACCAAATGCACTAAACAAAGAAAGAATTTTAAAAGCAGTAAGGGGAAAAGGTCTAGTATCATATAAAGGCAGGCCTATCAGAATTACACCAGACTTCTCACCAGAGACTATGAAAGCTAGAAGATCATAGGCAGATGTCATACAGACCCTAAGAGAACACAAATGCCAGCCCAGGCTACTATACCCAGCAAAACTCTCAATTACCATAGATGGAGAAAACAAGATATTCCATGACAAAACCAAATTTACAAAATATCTTTCCACAAATCCACCCCTACAAAGGATAATAGGTGAAAAACACCAACATAAGGAGCAAATCTACAGCCTAAAAAGAGCAAGAAAGTAGTCTTTCAGCAAACCCACAGAAATGTAATTACACCTCTAACAACAAAAATAACAGGAAGTAACAATTACTTTTCCTAAATATCTCTTAATATGAAAATTAATATTACCAACATATCCTAACTGATTAAAATTCAAAAATATGAAGAATTAGAAATTTGTTGGCTGTCATCCAATGGTCTCTCTAATTTGGTAATTGGAGAAATAGGTCCAATATTGTACAGTCCATACACACTTTCTGCTTGTTTGTTTGTGACAGTATCTTGCTGTGTACCACATAAAGGTCTTGAAATCATGTTTCTCCTATCTCAGCGTCTCTATTAGAAGGATTGTTTATTTGATGTTTCTACACTATACTATGGTTTTCAGAACAGCTTGCATATTTCAAGCTTATTTATACAGCCAAAAGAAATGTAGACAATTAATTTGGGAGGTGGCTTGTAAGAGAACAACAAAGAGTGAGACTGAATGCTGCTCAATATTTATAATTATTTTATCAATTTTGAAGAAGAGGATTTTGTATTACTCTTTCTCTGAGGTGGCTTTTCAAAATCATCACAGCCAATGAACCAGATTCTTACCCTCACCTAATTTCTGTGCCACCCTCCAAGCAGAACCATTGTTCATTGAAACAGTTGGTGAAGGACTTCACAGATAGACAATCTTAATACACATACCATTTCTTAAATGAATGTAACCTGTTCTCTGTGGGCTGAGAATAAAGACACTCCTCAAGTCAAATAGCTTTGACCATAGCAGGAAATCTGTATCCAAAAATCGTGCCTACCATTCATTCCTTGGCGCAGCAAAACTGTCAACTCTTAGCTTAGCTACTATGGAGGTAAAATCCTTTGGTCATTGAAGTACAGCCTTATTATAATGAAATCCAATGTCTAAAAATTGTTCTTATTTTGGGTTTGCACCACAGTAAGAACCAAGATTTTAAGTTCTACTAAAAACAAAACAAACAAACAAACAAAAAGACTTTATTTATGTTCACTTTTAAAAAACTAATAGTGATATATTATTTTAAAATATCATGGAGTTATTATGTTTGGAGTTATTTAAAATTTATTTTGAGAAAGATGTATGTATTGTCAGTATTGTGATAGACAAGCATCTCCATAAGTCTGCTTAATTGATCGTTGTTTTATATCAAACAACTTTTATAATACTCACTTTTATTGTTACAATATTTTATAAATTTTAAAGAATGTGATAAAAAAAAAAAAAACCAAAGGTATTGCAGGTATTGAAGAGGGGTCTCTGGGAGGAGTTGAGTTACAAAAGGGAAAGAAGAACATGATGTAATTCTATTTACTTAAAGTATGTTTTTAAATGTTAAAAATTTCAGATAAATTGAAATTATGTATCTTTTTTCATCATAATGCAATAAAACTTAAATCAATAAAAAAAGTTCATCATGTAGAGGTAGAAAATGAATGGAATAATGTTGCTAAAGACTGTGAAGGTTGATGAGTGGAACATACAGAGATTGGTCAATAGGCTCAAAATCAACTACAGGAGAGAATAAGTTAACTTATAATTAGTATATAATGTACTGCACATTTCTAAGTAGATAGGAAGGGGGTTTTAATTGTGATACAGGGGAAATTATAAGTGTTGAAAGAAGGATATACTAAGTACCCTGAATCAATTAATTAAAAACATAAAATAACAATATGAAGCAAAAATAAATAACACCTGTTGATATGGATGTGGGATCGAAGGGGAGTTGAAGAATATAGGCAGACAAAGAATGCAGAAGTGATTCTGTTCCCTGAGACGCTGGCTACTTGGTCACAGAACACATTATGAGCAGAGATAGTAGGAAGACAAGAGGCAGGCCTCTGAACAGGCTCAACAGTAGAAATGGGAGGACTCAAGCCAGAATCCATTTACTCCCAGCCTTAGGGGTCTACCATCCTGAAGGGATAGAGCTCTTACTTTCCCTTTCTCAGAGGCATGGTCTTCTGTCTTTCCCAGGTGGCCAATTCTTTGTCAATGCCAGGGAACACACTGAGTGATTTCCCCAGACAAGCACCAGCTCCATGTCATAGGATTGTAGGCATGAATATAAAATATTACTGCGGGAAACAATAGTGATTCTTTTTTAAAAATCGACATGACATACCTCAGGTATATGCCGAAAGAAAGTGAAAACAGAAAATCAAACAAGAAACACACTCATAGTAGTACTATTCACACTAATCAAAATGGTGGAAACAAATAAATACATATGGGCTGATGAGTTAATGGATAACAAACACATACTGTATACTACAATCAAGTACCATTTGGCTTTATAAAATGAAGTCCATGTGTCTAGAACAGGATTTATCCTTAAACTCTTTGCATTAAGTGAAATAAACCAAGTACCAAAAAAGATATATTATTCTGCTTATAGAAAATACCTCGAATAAGCAGTTCGTAGAGACAGCAGATGGGAGGAATGGAGAGCTAGCTGTTGTTTAACTGGTGCAGCTCAGAATGGAATTAGTGAAAGAGGGGGCACCTTTTTATAAAGGCACTGTGAAGAACAACCAGACAAGTCAAAAAGGGAAACTTTCCTTTACGACAACTGTCCTTGCCTCTGCAAATGAGAGTAGGAAAAAAGAGATTGACTTAGATTTTAAAAGACCTAGGGACCACAGAAAATCCTTGTCCTGGCTTAGATGCGAGTTTTGACAAAGCAGCTGTAAAAAGCATTATGGAGATAATTGAGGAGATTTGTATATGAATGAGGAATTCAATTACACAAAGAAATCATTCATTCCCTCGGGCAATCTAATAATATTTTTGTCCACTTATGAAAATGTTCTTTTTAGAGGGTGCAAACTGAGGTTTTTCAAGGTAAAATGTTCAAAGTGTCTCAGATTTGCCTTAAAGTAGCATACAAAAACAGCAAAAAAAGAGCCCCAGAGTTTAAGAATTAAAAGGTAGAACAACAATGTAGGAAAACAGAATGAGGGACTGGTGTTGAGTGGTGCCTGGGTGATGTGGATTTGTAAAAATGTTCGGCAGAGTGGCAGCTGCACTGACAGGTTAAATGATTGCCACTGTCATATATTCAGTCCTATATTTGTCTCCATGGGACAGAAGAGAGGCCTGTGAATCGGTAATATATAGCAAAGAGATTAGACAGCCTTCAGACAGCAAGGCAGTTCTGAGGCCCATGTAAACGCAAGAACTTCAGTGACTTACAGGGCTGTAAGAAAATCTCAGTCCATCAGGGGTCCCCAAACAAAAGTTTCCCCTTAGAAGAAACTCACAAAAGTCAAGTGTCCCAGATGACCATACCCAGTGACTCTTCTGTCATTGCCAGCCCAGGATTGAATGCAGGAGCGACCCTACAGATGCTCAGAGACATTACCTCTGCTACTCACAGTAGGAGAGCAATGGGTGTCTTCATTGCACTTCCACTACCCGCAGGAAGGAGGCTATAGCAAATGGCGAAGCCCTAAGAGAGGAAAAAGCATTGACTGGCACTTTAGAGGCAGCGGAAGAACAATGCAAAGCATAAAGAGCAAAGTGAAAGGGTACAGGAAATTAAACTGAGAAGCACAGTTCTGTTACTGGATCGCAGTAAACAATGATGACATGGGGAATTTTATTGTAAGTGTAATGAAAAGACATTACCAGACTTTGAACTGTTACTATGCTTTAATGTAGATTTTAGACTTAGGTTTCCTTAAAGGGCCATCTGTATCTCCAACACCCATTTCCCAGGTCTCGTTTTCTGCCAAGTCAAGACAAATCAAGCTTTGCCTTTGTCCTAGGACATTTTGCTAGGTCATTGCATACTTGCTAGTTGCTAAATTCAATTGCATCTCTTCAGTTCACATCTCCGAGTCACACCGATAGTTAAGCACTCGCTCTTGAAACCACTCTCCCAGCTATCTCTCACAAGCTTCCCCTAGCTTCTTAGAATGTTGACTTTCCCCATCAATCCCCAAACCTTATTCTTTGACTTTAAGTATCACCTATATGCTAATGACTAAAATTTTTTTATTTCATTTGTTTCATTTGTACCCTTCTAGTTACCTCACTCCTGAAACTTAGATTTCTATCTGTGGATTATATATTTGTACCTCAATAGAGCCAAATGTGCCAAATCAAAACCTGGCATCGTCCCTGCTTCCTTTTAATGTATTCTCTCCTCTTTTTCCTTCTGTCACGAATAATGGCAACACCAGTCACCCAGTTCACGTAACCCCTAAGAATGAGGTTAACTCCTAATAATTGTCAAAATACAATTTTCAAAATTTAAAGATATGCCAATCATATAAATATAGAATGAATGTTTCCAAGATCGATTTAACTCTTTACTGAGGAGACCAGAAAGATGGAGTAGTTGATTTACCAAAAAGTTAAGAGTAGTCGCAGCCCTGTTAAAGAAGGTCTGGACTAAGTTTAAACTTTAACACCCTACATCTTAACACTGTGTAGTCAAAATGAATGAATATTTACAGCTACTTTCTTTGTACCAGACAAAAGTCATTTGCAGCTCCATAGGGCAAAATCTACCATTTCAGCAGCATGAACTCTTACAAACACCAAATAACAAACTGAACCAAGGTGCATTAACAAAGCAAACAATGGCTGGGCAGTGCGCTTTTATTTCCAGCACGTGGGAGGCAGAGGCAGGAGGATTTTTGAGTTCGAGGCCAGCCTGGTCTACTGGTTACAGAGTGAGTTTCAGGACAACCATGGCTACACAGAGAAACCCTGTCTCAAAAAACCAAAAAAAAAACAAAAACAAACAAACAAACAAACAAAAGCAATGGCATGTTTCCTAAAGAATTAAATAATAATTGTGTGTGTATATTAGGCAGCGCTTAATTGTTTGCCCTTGTTTTTAAGTTTTAAATTGGTTTTCTTCACTCTTTCACTTGATTCTGTAGTAAGAATAATTTTATGAAAATATCTTGTATATTCAAAAAGACTGAAATTTTTGCTGCACCACACTGCCAACTTAGTAGTTTACTTTGGGTTGATTAGAGACTTGACCTGAGGGCCAGAGAGATGCCTCCACAGTTAACTTCACTGGCTACTCTGCTGGAAGCCCTGAGTTCAATTCCCATCAACCTCATGGTGGCTCACAACCATCTGTAATGGGATCGGATTCCCTCTTCTGGGTATCTGTGAAGGCAGATCACTCATAAAAATAAATACATAAAAATAAATATCTTTAAAAATTGACTTGATATCTGGCCATGTACTCAGACTGTTTGTTTAGCCTGCCTTTAAGAGAATAATAATCTACTTTACTAACCTTGGATTTTCCATGTAATCAGCCTGTATAACCTAAGCTAAGGCATCCCTTTGATTTCAAGTTATGTACTCCTCCATGCCTCTGCCTCAGAGCAATACATGTATTCACTATGGTAATTGTTTACCTAGAACAGCCAATAGATAGAATGCAACCTTATGTGGCAAATATCCACCATAAGTGTTGAATATGTATATAGTTTGATAACACTGTTTATAGTACTGAATGTTTCGGGGTCCATTGGAGTTAGTAACTTAACTTTGTAAAACTCTGTTAAAATTTTCTGGAAAGAATCCCCTATTTCCTACCAATGCCAAGCTTTCTGTGCTTCTCAATAAATACAGTGAAAACCTGCTAGTTAGAAACACAAACAATAGAGATTGATCATATTCAGAGACAGGCTATAAAAAAGTCAGTTACCAAAGCCTACAGACAGAAATACAGGGAGAAAGTGGAGAAGTCAAATTTGCCTTGCTCTTAGTCACATTAACTCAAGGGGAAGTGCTGAGCTTTTTTTTTTTTTTTTTTTTTTTTTTAATCTAACATCAATGTGTTTTGGTGCCTCTGAGGTTATCTTTAACCTATGCAGATTCCATGTCAATATTTATAATGAGGATTCTGCCCACTGCACTGCCCATGATGTTCTCCACCATGTATGAGAGGTTGACAAGTTCATGTTCATTCTAGTCCACAAAAGATGACTAGAATTACGAGCTATGAAAAGGATATGACAGCTAAGATCTGGCCTCTTGAAGTCAAAACTGAAAACCTTTAGCTAGTCACAATTAGGTTTACGATTATCAGCACTTCTGGTTTCCAACAATAGGTAGTTTCCTTCCTATATGTAAGTAGCCTGCAGTAACAGCCTACCGTTGCCTTCAGGAGGAAGACTCTAGGAACACTTGGACTAAAAAGAACATATACTTAAATATCCTATAAAATATGGGATAAAAAAGTTACCTTCCAGCAGATAGAGTCAGGTAACATACACCTCAAGACCAGAATATCCTATAAAGTATGGCATAAGTTAGAAAAACTCTAAATCCTTATTAAGGGGCTGTTTTTAACTTTCAAAGGAGTATTTACCCATTTGAGTTTGCAATGTATTTATTTGTGTTGTATGTTTGCATTGTGTGCTGCTTAAATTAGGTTAAATGCATCTGTCTCCCTGAATATTTGTCTTTTCTTTATAGTGAGAGCATTCAAAATCTTTCCCTCAAACTTTATGAAATATATAAAATATTCATGTCATTCTTAGTGCCCCTACTGTGTATGAAGTATTGCATAAAGCAGAAAATGATGTATTAATCTCAATTCTTCAAATCAGAACACTTGGTAGCTAGTAGTAGGCCTGAAACTAACATTTCAGAGGCTTGGCTAAATAAAAAGAAATCTCAGATCCTCTGCCTTTGTCTGCTTTATACTTTTTATAATCAAGCAAGTTGCATTTAGATATACATATTTGTAGATTCACGAGATGTCTTTGAACTCAAATTGTGCTCTTATTACAACTATCAGAAACAGAATTCTACATTATTTTTTGATGAATTCTCATTAGTAATGAGGCACTAAACATGCTAGTGAATACAACACAGAGGAGAATATTAATAGGGTTATTTTTAGCTGCCACCTACATACAACATCAAGACAACATCTAGAGTGGGAGCAAAGGAATGGTTCTTTTCGTTTAATAAACCATAATGTTCCTGAAAAATTCTTCTCTTTCCTCCCAAATTGGGGCATCTAATTATACAAAGTGATTGCTGTGGCAACAGATTATATGAGTCCAAAGGGTAGAAAACAAGGAGGGAGGACGGAAGGGAAGACAGAAAGGACAGAGACTAGGATTACAGGAAAAGAAGGGCCAGTTTGGCTAGTACACAGAATATCATATATATATATATATATATATATATATATATATATATATATATATACACATATATACATACATACATGTATATATAATATAATATATATTATAATTATATTATATTATATTATAATATTATAATATATAATATAATATATATTATATATACATGTATGTATGTATATATGTAAAGTTAGAAAAGTAGTGAAGAGAAGTGAAACTGAAAATCTAAAAATCGATAACAACATCAAAAATCTTTAAAGGTTTGAACTATCAATATTTAAATATCAAAATCAAAGTCAATATGCATAAATGAAGCCAAGAATCACAGCAGGAACTTCCCTGACTTAAGATGAGAAAACACAGAAATGCACTTGGAAAGTTATGTGATAAACTCTACAGGAAAGAGTCAGTAGAATAAAAGCTACATTACTTTATGAAATAAGAGGATACAAAGATTAGCCACACTATTATGTACACATATCACGTATTGCTGTAATACTAGTTTATATATTATGGAACCTAAACTATCTAAGAATATATACCATTTAAAGATCTGTAACTAGCTTTATGCATGACTTACTGGACCCTGAAAATAAGATAAATGTCTCCAAAAATAAGATGTCAATTTTCACGTACTGGGTTTGCAAAGATCTAGGTTTGCTAACAAAAGTGCCCTGTGGTGGGGCAGCAGGGTAAGGCTCCCTTCCACATGATTGGCTGGTGACTTAGAGAAATTGCTTTGGGAAGCCATTTAGACTGTGTATGAACATCAAAATTGAAATGCACAAACCTTTTGAACCACTATTTTTTAAATATTTTAATTTTTAAAAAATGTATGTGTGTATGTGTGTGTTTGTGTGTGTGTTTGTGTGTGTATGGGGGGGGGGGCATCACCTGTATGGAGGTGTCCCTGGAAGTCAGAAAAGTATGTCAAATACCTGGAACAGGACTTACAGGCAATTGTGAGCCAGGCCTGGGTCTTGGGAATGAAACTTGTGAATGAAGAGCAATAAGCACTTTAACTCCGTCCCGTCCCTCCCGTTCCTGGAGGTACTGACACTTCTCAAGGCTGAAGCTATCCTTTAGCTTTGCCAGCATTTGTGCCTGAGATACATGTGAGGCTGTCCATGCAGCTTGAAAACAAAGATGTTAACTGTTTGTGAAGAGAGAGCAGGATAAATATATTCACAAATGTCATGAAGTGGATATTTAACTATTAAAAAGAACAGGAATAACGATTGCTATATGAACTAACATGCACTATGCCTTCAAAAGATTACTACCCAAAGAAGAGAAAGTAAAAGAAGTAGATAGAATATACTAATCAATTGAGTAAAAAAATCATACTAATACAAGTTGGTGTCAGTTCACATGGTTAATATTCCTTAGCAAAAATCCACCAGAATTACTTACAGACGAAGATGTTGATTTTGGTTTTTGTTTGGTTTTGTGGAAAAAAGCATACTGTGGAGTATTTATGCAGTGGGAAATGTCAAGTGCGTGGGAGAAAGGACTTACTAAGGACTTAGATTTGTTGGGGAGTTGGGAGAGGGGAGAAATGAGCACTATAGTATGATTAAGTATCTCACAAATGTGATCTAAAGGAAGGCAGAGTATGAGGTGCTGCAGATACAGTCAGGAGTTCAAGCATCTGCATTCAGCCCCTCTGGCACGGGTGAGGAAGAGGCCATGGTTTCCTTCTGCTTTGTGACAGTCAATTTCCAGATGTTTTATCTTTTTTGATTGTTTTCTCTTGGTACTTGGTCAAGGGAGTTGGCTTTCTCTGTGCATTTTATGATTTGTTACTGTGCTGAGTTGTGCTCGCTGGTGGCTGACCCCTCCATCACACATCCTAGGATCCTTGGAACAAAGCACTCAGGGAACTCAACATCAAATCCTTCCGATCCGCAAACCCTTAGGTTTTCTGTCTCCCTCACACAAACTTGTGTTATATATTGCCCAAGTTGTGTCTAGTCCATCCCTCAGGAATGGAAGTTCCAGGGGGATATACTTATGTGTGTTCATGCACACACATGTCTACGTATGTGTTTATGAAATTACAAATCATTCACTCAAATAAGTGGGACCATGCTACATTTCTACAGAAAGAAGAAAGTAACGCAATAGGCAAACAAATTAAGCAAAATACAAAACTCCTTGCCTTCTTGGTGCAGTAGCTCTGCACCAAGCGCTCTGGGCCTGGGGGGTGGGGGGTGGGGCTATGGACTGCATGAACCTAAGCCCTAGTCCACCTAAGTTCTAGTTCTAGTCTGAGTGCGAGCCAGTCTAAATGTTGAATGCAGACTGCTGCATCTAGAATGCTCAATGCTGTAGACTCTCTCTCACACACACACTCTCAGATTAAGGTCCTGCCCATTTTAGGTAAAATGCCCACTATGCTAATCTTTTGGGGAAGTAGAGACAGTCTCTTGCTAATTCCTAGGAGTGGTTCAGCTGTAGTTCCTGACTGAGAATGAGGATTTTACTTGACCTTGTCCTGGGATAAGTCTCTCATTCTGTGAGCTTCAGTGCCCTACCCACAATGCTGGAGGCAATTAGTTAGAATGGCTTAACATTCCAAGCCAGGGTTTGACTAGGACGTTGGAACATTGGTGAAGGTCAGAGAGCAATGTCCGAATTTTCTTTTTCTAGCTGTTAAGAAATGATATCTTGGTGGGCCCCTAGCACACAAGTACGAGGACATACCTGGGTTACCTCTGAGTTTGTGGTGCCAGGCGACAATGCGGAGGCAGGAGACTGACTTTCCTTGAAGTTTACACCTCAAATACGGCCGCCACGCAAAGTGTGCGTGGCAAGAAATAGTCTCCTCCTCTAACCTACATCTATTATAATTCTATCCCTTCCTGCTTACCGCTTCCTCTTTTATTAGTAATAGTAGAGTTGCTGGGCTAGGAGTGTGGTTCAATGGTGCAGCATATGGTTAGCCTATGAGAGGCCTTGGGTTCAACCTCTGGCACACACCCACAAAAGGAAGAGTTAACAAACAAAGGCCCACCCTTTGTCTCTAAATTTTATTCAAGCTGTACAGTATGTCTCATATGGAACATCTAATACTGCAAAAACTAATACTAATACTACTACAATACCAAGACTGTAAAGACTTGGGAAGAAAATATAACCATCGTTCTGGAATACACACAATCCATCTGTCCCTATTGAGGCTGGTTGAGCACACAGGGGTTGAGAATATTATTCTATGTTTGCATGCAGTTGGAAGTTTCCAGAAGGGATGACTTTTAAAATGTAGCAGAAAAGGGAGACCGGTGTTTATTATGAAGAACTTACAATTTGAGAAGGCACATTTCCCAAGGAGGCCAAAGGAGCATAAGCAGAGAAAGGACACAAAGGACACAAAAATAAGTGGGCCACACTGGTTCGGAGCCCACTGGGAAGCTCAACAGGAGCAGACCTCCAGGGAAGAGGGAAGACAGCTAATGCTTTTTGTTTTGCAGTTGTCCTCCCACCCCCACCCCTCGTGTGTTGCATATAATTTAATTTAATGTATTTATCTTGTGAGGTTTCATAAAGGAAAGGAGACAGAAGGGGGAGGGAGGAAGAAAGGGAGAATCTGACTGACAGGTGGCCCTGTCAAGTTAGTTTTCTTGATCACAAAGCTGGTTTAGTGAAGCTTGGGGGGAATTAGACACTGTTCGAAAAGACTCCCTATGTTGGACTGAAGAAGAAATGATCTTAGCCTGAGAGGCCACCTACCACCAAAGAAGACCTTAAAAGGGTATTTTTAAAACACTTGGCTTTGTTGCTAACATTATAAAATCGGGAACAAAGAACAAAGACTTTCAGTTTGGGGCTTTTCTTAAAGAAGCAAGATCCAGCACATAGGCTCAGAACCCTCACAGTTGAGGCACTGCTGCCCCCTGCAGGTGGGAATTATGATCTTCTTTTTGTGAGTCTTCTCCCACTGCAAGGTACTGTTTCATTTCTTGCATTATGGAGTATATGGGTATTTGAATTCATTTATATACTAATTATCCTCATCCTGCAATGTATGGCATGCTAGCGTGCGTCTGATCAGGGAGAAAGGAGCACAGTCTTAGATTAGTCATTCTCAATGTGATTTTTCCACCCCATGTTGAGAACTACACTTCAAGCCACTTCTCTGACAATTAAACCATAGTCTATGCCTACTGTAAGGTCTCTCACGGGGTTTTCTTGTGCTATAAATGCTAAGTGCCATATGCATGAGTGCTGCGATAATAAATACTTAGGGATGCAGGGGCGGGCCTGATTATTTCTGTAATCATTAGGAATTTTAAAGATTGGCTTGAACTTCTGTAAGAGAAGGACAAGCATTCTGCATGACAGGGGAAGCAAAAGCAAATGTGTGAACTTAGTGGTCAACAACTCCTGCAGAGTGTAAAGTGGGATATTGCAGGCAATGCTGTTTCTCCTTCAGCCTATCTCAGAGTGAGAGACCCACAGAAATACTGAAACAGGCAACACACTACATTTGAACTCTTCTAATTCCCCTCTTCCTCCTTCTTCCTCTTCCTCTTCCCTCCTCCTCTTTTCCTCTTCCTCCTCCTCCTTCTTCAAGGGGCAACAAAGACCTTGAGGAATGAGGTGATCTGCTCGATGTCACATAGCCACTTGGTGAAGGAGCTGAGATCAGATCTGCCCCCCCCCACACACACTTAGTGTTTTCCTACACATGTGAAGCCACGTGAGTCATTTCGCTCGGTCGTGGACAAGGAGAAGAAATTCTGGGATGCTCGGGAGTTCTAGGTGTAATTCTTCTTCATTCCCATTTCTCTTCTTCACTCACTTGCACCTCATATTCTTACTCAAGAAAAAGCAAACCAAGAAAGCATTATGGGAGATGGGTGTGTGTGTGTGTGTGTGTGTGTGTGTGTGTGTGTGTGTGTGTGACTGGCCAGTATAAGAATAAGCTGAACTACTTTCCAATATGTGATTGTAGTAGACTGCCTGCAAAAAAAAAAGTGACCCCCTCAACTGTTAAATTCTCTGTGACTGCCATTCTCTGCAAGGGGAAAAAAGTACAAGATGAATTTTCAGCCTACTAGAGTGAGCCTGACAAAAAGCATAAGGAGCTAGCAGACATGTCTCAAGTTCAACAGTTATAATAATTACAATCCGAATTTGAAAATACTACTCAGTTTCCTGGAACCTTAAAACAAACTGCCAGACAGACTGCCCCTGGCTTCCATACCACAACAATGAGGCTAACTTTGAATCTTGGTACTTGGGACTGGCAGAGCAGTTTAGTGTTCAGAACATTTGATTTGGATTTGAATCTGGGTTTTTAGCATTCATTGACGAGCTAAGTAATCCAGACAACAGACAACTGACTTAATCTTTCCATGTATCCACTTGTACATGTACAAATTACAAAAAAATTGCTTTTCTTTACTGTTTTCTCTGAGTTTTTAGGAGGTTTAATACCTTTATTTGGGTGTGCCCCAAAGCAAATTCCAAGGCAAGATTTGAATACACGTTGGTTACTTGATCCCAAGAAACTGAGGCCAAGTTGAAGTGAGGCTGGGAAGGAAGGGAGAAACCACTAACAACAATGGCTGTTTAACAACCACCATTGCTCCTTTCAAAGGGCTCAGACTCACTGAACAGTCGGGAACTTCAAACTCCTCATTGGTTGGCATTGTTCTGAGAGCATCAACACCACAATACTTCTGCCAGGACCTGACCACAGGTTTCGCACACATTAGAGTGCAGAGAAATAATTCCTATGTAAAGCCCTGGAGCTTAAGGTAGAAAGCTGAGTGTCCGGAGAAAGTGCCTTTTAAGGTTACCAGAAAGGAGGATACAGACTAAGGATGGGCTGATGATGACATTGGTCCTAGTGAGGTGTTGTATGTATTAGCGCAGTCCCTAGAAAAGTGTAACCACCGAACAAAGGCACAGCTGTTAAGACGCAAAGCACTGAGCATGAGGAAGGCACAGGGGGAGTCTGTACAAGCCGAGGAAGCACTGTTGCTGGACTGAATGGAACCACATTCCCTACCCACACTCTCCTCTCCCATCACTCCTTCTCTCCCTACCTCCATTTTCCCCTGCAGCCTTCTCTAACTGCATACGTCTTCCCTTTCTCTTCTTCATCTCATCTCCCTCCAATCTTTCTCTCAACTTCTAAGTCCCAAACCTAGAACTTATTACATAGTTCTAGTGCTTATTACATCTCATACTTTTTCATCCTATAGAGCCATTGTCCAATTCCCTGTCTTTCCTCTATCAACCTAGTTCTTATTCAGAAACTCAAGGTACTGTCAGTTTCTTTGAAAAGAGGTCCCTAGCTGGGCGGTGATGATGCACGCCTTTAACCCCAGCACTTGGGAGGCAGAGGCAGGCAGATTTCTGAGTTTGAGGCCAGTCTGGTCTATAGAGTGAGTTTCAGGACAGCCAGGACTACACAGAGAAACTCTATCTTGAAAATGAAAGAAAGAAAGAGAGAGAGAAAGAGAGAGAGAGAGAAAGAGAGAGGGGGGAGGAGGGAGGGAGGGAGGGAGGGAGGAAGGAAGGAAGGAAGGAAGGAAGAAGGAAAGAAGGAAAGAAAGAAAGAAAAGAGAAGAGAAGAGAAGAGAAGAGAAGAGAAGAGAAGAGAAGAGAAGAGAAGAGAAGAGAAGAGAAGAGGTCCTTACCATCACCATTCTCTTGTGGGCTGAACCACAGGCCAGGTAGTTTCTCTGTGAATGTCTTAAAATGCACCACTCACATCAAGCATGACGGTACCTATCTGTAATCACAGCACCTGGAAGCAAAATACTGCAAGTTCTAGGCCAGCTTGGGCTACATTGTGAGACACTGTCTCAAAACAACAGCAACAACGACGATATAAATCTTACAGCTTGCGTTATAAATATGCAGTTACAGCATTATAAGTATGCATTTATAATCCATCTTGCTAATCGCATCATTATTCTTTATAAGCAGATGTGGAACATTTGCGTTCTTGAGGAGTTCATAGATGATTTGTAGCTACACTGATGTCCCCAGTCATCTGACTATGCAACAGTTTTCCTAAAGCAGAGGGCACCATTGTTTTTGGAGTTCTGGTGCCTGCCATCCATCCTAACATGCATTTGGTGCTCCACAAGTAACACTTTAATCAATAAAAATGTGCTTTGAATATTTCCACTGTTTCACACTGATTTTTACCAAGTTGATACCTGTGGCAATAAAGCATATTAAAGGTACATTCTGCACACCCTTGGGAGGGTAAGTGTTAAATCTTATTGGCGATCTGCCAGTTCTGTAGCTAAGTGGTTATAAAATCTGGCCAGTTGTTCTACCTTTTCACCCTTGGCTGCCTCAAAACCTCTTCCAAAATGGTCTTTAGTCTATGAGTTTAGTCATTGGAGTCTGGGAGACTAATTCTCAAAATCAGGTGTCAGAGTGGCCAGGGAGAGTGTTCTGACAAAACAAAGATGACAGAGCAATCGTCCTCATTGTTTGAGGAAGGTCAAGGCCAAGAGCTGTTCTGTTTTCTTTTGCTTGTGCATTTTTTATGGCACCATGGACTAGATCAGGCACCTCACACACACTCTGGAAGTACTCTACACTGAGCCTTATCCCTAGACAAAAGTTCAGTATTTTTAACATTATGCCTCCTAACAAAAGTATCTACTTATCGTACAATTGACCTGGAGAAAAGCCTTCTACAAATGGATACCTCCCCTTCTACAAATGGATACCTCCCCTTATTTACACTTGACAAGACAGTTATCAGAACACACCACAAACAGCTCTTGAAATTAGCTATATTTTCATGATTTAGTTTCATCAGCTTTCATTTAGTATAAATAAATAAAAGTACATTATTTAGTACATCTAAATAAAGTCCATTGTCTAACCGCCATTTTCTTCTATTACAACTACAAAAGAAACAGATGGCATGTGTGAACTGTCAGCCACCACCTCGCATCCATGCCCAATGAGTTCTATTCTTCTCTTCTGCATCTTAGCAGGATCTGTGAGGACAGTGGAGAGGCCTGCAGAACGAAGACTAGCATACCCCTTCTACTCCTATAGGAGTCGCACAGGAGTATCAGGGCTTCTGCCTCTGAACCATCTTCAGAATAGAAAGGATAAGAACCATCGTGGCGGTCCATAAACTGAGCGCCTCTCTTCTTCTGTTTAGTTCTTTACCTCTCCTCTAGACTCCTAAATCTGTCCTAGAAAATGTCACTAAACGAGCTAGAGCCTTGTCAGTCCCAGGCTGAATGGACAGCATGACAGAGCTCTCCAGACTACAGCGAGAAGAAGCTCTTTCCTCATTAATCCTGGGTAAGCTATTTCTTTCAAAAGTCTAAATTTTGCTTGAAAAGTAGAGTCAAGGCACGTCATTAAAAATTAAATAGATCTCCAATAGAATGGAGTGACTCTTTTTTACAGAGGAAAAAAGCTTATATGATAAGGAAATAATATAATAATATAATAAGGATAATATTATTAGTGACTTATCTAGACTTATATATTAATATTTTGCTAGAATTATAAGTATTTTTAAATGCTTATATATGTCAAACTTATTAGAGAGTACTGCAGAAGTGTTTTATAATAGAATTCAATTATATATAATATTTAGTGGAATATTATTTTTATATGCACTCTTGCTGTAATGAAGAATTGAAATAAATATTTGCTTTTGACTCTCTGTGCATGTTCATGCAAGTGTATATGCATGTGTGCATTGCCGTGGCACTTGCTTGGAAGACAATCTGTGGGAGTCTGTTTTCTTCCTCCACTATGCATGTCCTGGAGACTGGACTCGGTTATCAAGCTTTGCAGAATGGGTGCCTTCGCTCCCAGAGTTATGTTGCCAGCCCTAATGAATGTATTCAATTAAATCAAAAGAACTCACTTTGACATTTTTCAGGAAACATTACTGGACAGCCATAAGTATACATAATTGTTTACATATTATATACATGTTTTATTTTAATTATTTTAATTTCTGTAATTCTTAACTTAACCAATTAAGTTTTTGTTTAATCTTTTAACATCTTAAAAAAAAAAATCTCTTCATAGAGGCTCACAGCCATCCATTGGACTAAACACAGTGTCCCCAATGAAGGAGCTAGAGAAAGGACCCAAGGAGCTGAAGGGTTTGCAGCCCCTTAGGAGGAACAACAATATGAACTAACTAGTACCCTCAGAGCTCCCAGGGACTAAACCAACAACCAAAGAGTACACATGGGGGACTAATGGCTCCAGCAGCATGTGTATAGCAGAGGATGGCCACGTCTGTCATCAATGGGAGGAGAGGACCTTGGGCCTATAAATGCTCTATGCCCTAGTGTAGGGGAATGCCAGGGCCAGGAAGTGGGAGAGGGTAGGGTGGTGAGCAGGGGGGGGGGGGGGGGGGGGGGGGGGGGAGAGAGAACAGGTTTTTTTTTTTCTTTTGTTTTCTTTTTTTTTTCTTTTCTTTTTTTTGGGGGGGGAGGGAAAACCGGGAAAGGAGATATCATATGACTCGTAAATAAAGAAAATATCTAATAAAAAATGGGAACAAAATCTCTTCAATTAATCATGGTACTTTGTATGTATTTTCAGTTGTGGAAAGATCTTGTGTGTTCTGAATCATATTCTACTGGGCTTAACAGGGAATACAGCCTAAAAAGAATGATGAATGGCCAGGTCTGACTGTTACTTGCTTCTACAAAGGCTTTCAGGTCAGACCTCATTGAGGAAACTAAGTCTCAAAACTTCTGGGAAAAGAAGCGGGGAGCGTAACTGAAATTCTTCAACTAAATCGCTAGATGGCACTATCCTCGTTTCTTTTGTAAATCCAGTAGCGAAATGGCTCCTAAGGAAACGATTATATTTTAAATGCTGCCAAATGACTACACTTTGGTCTAATCTAAGGGGTTTCAAAGACTAAGAAGAGTGTTTTATTGTGTTCAGGTTGTGGCACATTTACATCCTTTCTGATTAACAGAGACAGAGAAGCCACTGGGGTCACTAATGAGAAGTATGCCATCTCTTCGGCTACTCTACAATGCCTGCAAGGAGGCCTGTCCCACAAAAACACAGATGACCAGTGCTCTCAAGTCTGACTTCACTTCTTTTTGTTTTTGTTTGTTTGTTTGTTTTTTGTTTTGTTTTGTTTTCTAGACAGGGTAAATCCGCCTGCCTCTGCCTCCCAAGTGCTGGGATTAAAGGCTGCCCGGCTGCCTTCACTTATTTACTGCCTAATGTCACCAACTTTTTCCACTTTTTGGATTAAAAAGCTTCATCAGGCCCTGGCGCGGTGGTACGCACCTATAATTTCAAAACTCGGCACAAGGTAGGAGAATCCTGAGTTTAAAGGCTACATAGGAAGCAAGACTAACATGGCAGTAGTGTTGGAGGGTCTCTTACCATAGAGGATTTTACACGCTACACCTTTTCTACTCTGCACGAAAAACTGAAGGCAGGAATGCTCACTTTTTCTAGCCCAGACCACAGCACTCATTTTCTCTAATTTAGACTTATGCATTTGATAGCCTGTCTGGCTTGCCTTTTAAATGAAAAGTATTTAAATGTGAAAATAAAAGTATCAAACATTTTATTGTTATATTACTTTCTTAATGTGTATGAGGTTTTACCTGCATGCATAACTTATCCAGTTACACTGTGTTCATACTTGTTGTCCTGAGAGGCCAGAAAAGGGACTCAAATACTTTTAGACTAGAGTTACAGAGAGTTGTAAACTATCACATGTGTACTGGGGATCGAACCCATGTCCTCTGGGAGAATAGCTGGCCTCACCAGCCCTAAATTAAAATACTTTTAAAAGTGAAAGCAATAATAGCCTTTATTTTCATGCAAAGATGAAGTGAACACAAGTGGGAGACTTTATTCACCTCATTCATTAACCAGAATCTGCTTAAGGGAAACTTTCAAAAACACGTATGCATATAAATGCAGCCGAGGACACCCAAAACCTTTGCTGACAGACGCCCAACTGTTTAATATCCTGCAAAGCAGTGCAAATGTGATTATTTTTCTATTTTTGAAAATGTATCTGTAACAGATAAAATTAGCTGATTTGTAACTCAGTATGTAACTTCTACCCATTTCTACTGAAATGCAAAATAGCTGCCCACTCCTCCAAGCCCATCAGGCCAGGACGAAGCAACAGTCTGGTCAAAGCACAAAATCCCCAGAGGGCCTGCTAAACTCAAGAGCCTCTCTTCACAACTTCCAAGTGGAAGAAACTTCCAAGTGGAAGACGGGGGTTCCTAACAATGTTGTTTACAAACAACTGCACGCTGCTGGGAAGACCAGCCTCTTGAGAGAGAGCTTTCTTCCATTTGCTGCTATGCTAGGACAAACCACAGGGAGGCACTAGATTTCCTACATGATGAGGAGTATGAAGTTCGGTAACCATGCAAACAACGGATTTCCTTAACTGGCAGTAGCTGCTGTAGAAGATACACACACACACACACACACACACACACACACACACACACACACACACAAATTCAAAGAAAGAAGAAATAACTCATCTCTGACTTAGTGTGCAATTTAAGTTCGATATGGCTTCATTCAAGTCTCAAACTAGGGGGAGTTTAATGCTACAATGATGTTTGCCTTAGCATATATTAAGACTGTATTTTATCCCCATTTTGAGGTCACATAATTGAATGCAGTGGTCATGAAGATCCTGGAAGTGATAAAAGATTTCTGAACACACAACAACCAAAAAGTAATTCAAAATCAAATGCATAATGAATTCAATGTTTTTCTGCCGCATAGCCTTGGCTCTGAGCACAGAACATCCATACTGCACAGTACCTGCAAACACACCATGAAGCCCATCTGCCTGAAACTCCTCAGCTCAGGTTCAAGACTACAGTAACAATGGGGACAGAAACTGCCAGGAAGCTTAAGGCAGGGACCTGATAGTGACTGTTTTTAGGAGTGTTCTAGATGGAGACCAGGAAAGCCAGGTCCCTCTGGCTATTTTCTTTTGTAAATTGAGTTTTAAATATTTTTTTTTAACTTTTGGAGATTATAATATATTACATCGTTCCTCCCTTCTCTTCCTCCCCCAAACGAATCTTTTTTTGTTTATTTGTTTGTTGTTTGATTTTTCGAGAGAGGGTTTCTCTGTGTAGCCCTGGCTGTCCTGGAACTCACTCTGTAGACCAGGCTGGCCTCGAACTCAGAAATCTGCCTGCCTCTTCCTCCTAAGTGCTGGGATTAAAGGCGTGTGCCACCACCGCCCGGCCCAATCTTTCAATGACGCTGGTTTCAATCACCACTAATTTCTCACCTCTAGCTAACCACCATCAATTGTCCCAGTAAAGCAAAGGTTTTATTTCAATGTTACAGACCTCTTGGTTTTTCTTTGTTTTTGTTGTTTTGTTTGTTTGGGGGTTTTTTGTTTGTTTGTTTGTTTGTTTTTTGGGACAGCGTTTCTCTGTATAGCACTGGCTGTCCTGAAACTCACTCTGTAGACCAGGCTGGCCTCAAACTCAGAAATCCATCTGTCTCTGCCTCCCAAGTGGTAGGATTAAACATGTGCGCCACCACCGACCGGCAACAAACCTCTTATTAATCACAGATGACTCTTCAGACCAAGCTGATCTGAACCACAAAATCTTTAAAGTGGTCCCATGGTCTAAACGTAATCTTAAAACCTCCCTCAGAGCTTCTCAAGCGAGGCCTCACTCTGTCCATCTCACCCACCATTCGTTCTCTTCCTCCAGGCTCCAAAAACAAAAAAAAAAAAAAAAAAAAAAAAAAAAAAAAAAAAAAAAAAAAAAAAAAAAAATGCTCACCAAGCTTTGAACACGCAGTAGCTTTTCTCGCCCAAAGTTCCAAAGTCCCTCCAAGATCCCCCAAAACCACATGGTTAGGTCTATCATAGTGAAAGACCCCCAGAAATGTGGAGATCCTTACTCAAGTCTCAGGATGATATGACCACCCAATAACTTACGAGAGACCGAACTTGCTTCAATCACATGAGGTTTATTTGGGATAGGCTGGTACCGGGGTCATTCTCGTGACCATGCTGGCCAGAGGAGTTCAACCCCGAACACAAAAAGTGAGGGGTATTTAAAGGGAAAAACCACGAACGGGGGGCGGGGAGAGGGTTACCAAGGAAACATAACATAAAAACAGTGGAAAATTTTAGAGGGACCCAACCCAAGGTATTCAGTTAGGGAGGGGAACATATTCATTCTAAGAAAGTAATCTTCATCTACCGGTCGACATTGTGGGGAGCCTCATAAACCAGTAGACCTTCATTCCTAGTTCCGCCCTCATTGTGGATCAGTCAGGAGGGGCAGGTTTCGGGAACCAGAGCGCTGAGGCTCTGAGTTAGCCAAGTTCCTGGAACTAGCTACTCCACCTTTTTGGCTTGTTACAGAGGTTTTCCATGCCCCCTTTTGGGTAAAGGTTATACATTATACATACATTTCTATTAAATGCCCTCATTTTAAATTCTAAGATTCCCCAGCCTTTCAATAGCAATACCCCACTATCCTAGCACCAATCTCCGATTGCTGTGATGAACACCATAATCAAAGCAACTTCTGGAGGAAAGGGCTCATTTGGCTTCTGCTTCCACATTGTAGTCCATCACCAAAGATAGTTGGGACAGAAATTAAAACAAGTCAGGAGCTGGAGGCAGGCGCTGATACAGAGGCCATAGAGAAATGCTGCTTACTGGCTTGCTTCCTCATTGCTTCCCCATGGTTGGCTTTCTTATACAACCCAGGATTACCAGCCCACAATGGGCTGGGCCTATCCCATAAATCACAAGAAAGTTCTCCACCAGCTTGTCTTCAGCCGCTCTTACGGAAGTGTTTTCTCAGTTTTGGTTCCTTCCTCTCAGATGAACTAACCAGCTAATCTGCCAACAAAAATATTTAAAGTTCTTTTTGTATTTATAGTCTCTTGATTTCCTTCAGCTGTCTTTGAGCTAAGACTTCAAGTACGATATTGAATAGGTATGGAGAGAATGAATATTCTTTCCTTGTTCCTGGTTTAATAGAAATGCTTTGAGTTTCTATTTAGGTTGCTGTTGGGTGTGATTTTGTTGTAAATCCCTTTATTACATTTAGGTATGTCTCTTGTATCCCTAATCTCTCCAGGGCTTTTATCACAAAGGGGTGTTGGATTTTGTCAAAGGCCTTTTCTGAATATGAGACAATCATGTGGCTTTTGGCTTTCATTCAGTTTGGGTGGGTAATTACATTGATTAATTTATATATATTGAATCATCCATGCCTCTCTGGGATGAAGCCAACCTGATCGGAGTGAAAAATATTTATTATGTGTCCTTAGATTTCATTTTCTAATATTTTATTGAGAATTTTTGCAGCTATATAAGGGTTATTGGTTTATAATTTTCTTTCTTGCTTCTTTGTATGGTTTTAGTATCAGAGTAATAGGATGTTTATTTAAAAACAAAATGAACCTTTCCTCCAGTTTGTATTTTGTAGAATAATTTGAGGAGTATTGGCATTAAATCTTCTTTGAAAATCTGGTAGAATTCTGTGCCCAAACCAACTGTCCCTGGTTTTGTTTGTTTGTTTGTTTAAGATGGGAGATTTTTAATTACTGCTTCTACTTCAGTAGGGGATATGGGTCTGTTTAAATCACTTATCTGATCTTGATTTAACTTTGGTATTGGTAGGTAGTATGTATACTAGAAATTCATGTAGGGCTAGAGAGGTAGCTCGGGGGTTAAGAGCACTCAGTGTTCTTCCAGAGAACTTAGGTTCGATTCCCAGCATCCACATGGCAGCTCACAACTGTCTGTAACTCTAGTTCCAGAGGGTCCAACATCCTCACACAGTCAAATGTGTAGGCAAGACACCAATGCACAGACATAAATTAACAGACCTGTGCACATCTGATTTCTTGGTTAAAAAAAAAAAAAGCCAGAAATACACTCTGGAAAAAAAGAAACCATTTTTAACAAATGGTCCTGGTCAAACTGGGTGTCTGCTTGTAGAAGAATGGAAAGAGATCCATTTGTCAGCCTGCACAAAACTCAACTCCGAGTGGATCAAAGCCCTCAACATAAAACCAGCAATGAATCCTTCCACTTACCATCTGTCCTGCCTGCAAGATGTGCTGGGGCAATGGTGACACAGAACATGTAGAAGTGGCCAACCTATGTTTGGTTTACCTTGAGGCCCAAGCCATGACAGGGAGTCCATGCGCCATGCTGCCTGGATGGCCAGGAAAGGGAGAGTGGGTAGCGTGGAGGCCTAGGGTAGAGCCAAACACAGCTGGCAAAAAAGAAAAGAAGAGAAGAGAAAAGGAAGGAAATGAAAAGAAAAGAAGGAAGGAAGGGAAAAAGAAAAAAGAAAGGGAGAAAGAAAGAAAGGAAGGAAGAAAGAAGAGAAAATAAAAAAGATGTCTGGTAATATTCTGCTGTCCTCGTAAACCAGTGCCTTGTCAGGTGCCGTGGGAGAGACTTCGTAGGGCAGCAAGCAGGAGCTTGAGCAGAGACCCGCAGCCACTGTATCTAAACTGGAGGTCTCTACTGGGTCTCTCTCTTTGGAGATCAGGGAACCCTGCAGAAGGGAAAAAAGACCATAAGAGTCAACAATGGAAGGAGGGCGTGAGCAGGCTAACCAGGACTCTCATGGCTCACAGAGACTGAAAAGGCAGTTTGGACCTGCACGGGCCTGTACCAGGTCCTCTGTGTCTATGTTATGGCTGTTACCTTGGTGCTTTTGTGGGACTTCTGACGGTAACGACAGGTGTGTTTCCGACTCTTTTGCATGCTCTTGGGACACTTTTCCTTGTATCGTGTTGCTTTGTCCAAGCTTTGGTCTCGTCTTATTTTATCTTGTTTTCTCCTGTTTGGTTGTTGTCTCTTGGAGATCTACTCTTTTCTGAGGAGGAAACATAAGGAGAGTGGATCTAGGGGAGAGGGGAGGTGAGGGAAGCTGGTGGGAGTGAGGGGTGGTGAACTATGGTTGAGATGTATTGTATAAGAGAAGAAATCTATTTTCACTAAAAATAAAAGTAGCTATGCCTTCTTACTTATTAGGCCCATTTGCTTAGAAATCTGTTTTCAATCCTTTTATCCTGAAGTGATGGCTATCCCTACTGATGAGGGGATGTCTCTTAGATACAACAGAAAATTAGTCCCTGCAATATGTTAGTCTGTGTCTTCTTATTTGGGAATTGTGACAATGTAGTTATCAACGAGCAGGTTTTTTTTTTTTAATTGATTCCTATTGTTTTGTGGTTGTGCTGTGGGGTTTTCTCTGCCTCCTTTGAGTTATTGTTCTTGGATTACTCATTCCTGTGTCCCTTTGGGTGGGATTAAGCTCCTCAGACGGACACTCTCCTTCTACTGCTACCTGTAGAGCTGGATTACCAGATAGAAGTTGCTTAAATTTGGTTTTATAGTAGAATGCTTTTCTTTCTTTAGTTGGTTGTGATTGAGGGTTTGGTTGGGTATGGTACTCTGGGATGGCACCTGGTCTCTCAGATCCTCTATGACATCTGCTGAGGCCCTCTGGCTTCCAGAGTCTTCATTGAGCAGTCAGCCAGCTGTTATCCTTTGTGTAGGACCGGGTCTTTTTTCCTTCTAACTTTTTCAGTTCCTATCCTTGTTTTATATATTTGATCTTTTGATTATTGGGTATCATGGGAAAATTTTTTCTGGGCTTCCTTGCTGTTCTATATGCTTCTTGTACCTTGATAAGCAGCTGCTTCTTTTTTTTTAGAATGAGAAAATTTTCTTCAATGATTTTGTTAAAAATATTTTCCGTGCCTTTATACCTATAGTTCATAAGTTTGGTTTTTTCATAGTTTCCCAGATTGCTTACATACTTTGGATTTAACATTTTTTTTGGATTTAACATTTTCTTTGACTGAGCTATTCATCTCCTTTACTCTGTCTTCAAGGCCTGAAATTCTCTCTTCCATGTTTCTGAATCTGTTGGTATGGTTTACCTCTGAAGTTTTTGCTTGCATTCTAAGATTTTTATTTTCAGTTTTATTTCTGTTTGGGTTTTCATTAGTGAGTCTATTTCTTTTTGAATTCTGTTTCCATGTCTTGTAATGTTTTCATTTTTTTCTCTCTGAGAATTATTTTGTTTTATGTGTATGGGTGTTGTGCGTGTATGCACAGATACGTGTACCACATGCATGCCTGGTGGATGGATCCCCTAGACCTAGAGTTACAGACAGTTGTGAGCTGCCGTGCAGGTGCTGGGAATTGAACCCGGGTCCTCCAGAGGAGCAGCCAGTGCTCTTATCCTCTGAGCTGTCTGTCCAACCCATTTTTATTCATTCATTAAATTGTTTGTGTTTTCATGGTCTTCATTAAGGCATTTATCAAAATCCTCTGTAAGGTCCTTGGACACGTTCACAATTGGTATTTTGAAGTCTACAGGCAATCATGGAGTTGGCCTGGCCCAGCTGCCTTGAGAGGCATGCATCACAGGGTTTTCAGGTTAGAGTCCATGGCTCCTGGGGCACAAGGTCCCTTCTAGTTCCTAAGAGACTAATGTACTCTCTCAGGCAGTGAAACATTCCAGCTGCTTTGTATTTCTCTGTATGCTCCCTTAGTAGTCAAAGAATCATCAAAATTTGGCAGGACATGGGGGCTGGAGAGATGGCTCAGAGGTTAAGAGCACTGACTGCTCTTCCAAAGGACTTGAGTTCAAATCTCAGCAACCACATGATGGCTCACAACCATCTGTAATGATATCTGATGCCCTCTTCTGGTGCATCTAAAGACAGCTACAATGTATTTAGATATAATAATAAATCTTTAAAAAAAATTTAGCAGGACAATTGGCCTTAGATATTATCTTGTGTAACCTATATAGTTTTCATACTTTATTGTATTCTGACAATTACAACTGTATTGATCTTGGCAATTGCCATTTTATTCTATTTCTAATAAAAGTATAAAAACTCTGATTGCTCTCAATAAAATATCACAACCTCAGTGTTGCTGTGTTCCCGCCTAGCTGAACCTGGTTTCATTCTTTCTAGCCTTATCAGGTGACCTCGGCCCAGTAAGCATGGGCACTGGCAGAAGTCCTTCTCTTGTGCTTCAGATAAACAGCTTTTCTTCGGGTCTATTATAATATAGTTGCTGGGTTCGGGAGGAAACAGGCACTATTGCATGTTCGTGTTTTTCTTTTTGCATTGGAAGCTAAGCATCTGGAGTTAAGATGTTCGTATCATTTCTTTATGTATAAATCTTGCCTTGTTTGTTGCATGGGTATCCTGTTCTTTTGTGGCTGTTGTCCCTCAGTAAGTGTGGTGGCTGTGGGATGCCTGGACAAGAGTGTTTCTGCAGGTCAGTGACATAAACAGTGGAAACAAGCTAATGTAAAGGCACAGAAGGGCAGCAGGAAAGAGGAGGACCATTAGTCTGGGCCAGAGGCAGAGTTCCCAAGGAATGGAAGTGTGATGGAAGGACAGGCTCCCATAGGGAGAAAGCATCAAGACTAAAAGTGAGCCCCAAATTGCAGCTTTCTAGCTGAGAATGTATTCTGTGCCTTTCAGAAAAATCCTAGAATAAATCGATAGGTTTTCTTTTTAGGAGACATTTCCTATCTGCTTCTGGGCCAGACATACTGTACCTTAGACCTTGGTTCCTAACTATGCAGAGGTATCTGTTTCCTAGCTTGGTTGCCTTCAAATCAGAATTGATTTGACAAACTCTGCTTCACTGACAAGCTGAATCATTCACATTGACCTTCGTTAGTTTACTAGGTAGTGTCTGCCTCTCAGGTTTAAGCTGCTCCACAGAAACATCCTGCCCTGACACTTTCAAATAACTATCCTTTTGCTTTCACTTTCTACTCCTTCCTTTGCTTTTCTCTCATCACAGAGAGTAGTGGTGTCTCCTTAGCTGCCACTCCACAAAAGGTAGACTCACTCTGTAATGAGTGCTCACACAAGCAGAACCAGAGAAGGAGCTGACTGCAGCAGACAGGGCAGAGGGCACACATACAACTTAAACTGTCTCCTTAAGCTGCAGCAGACAGGGCAGAGGGCACACATACAACTTATACTGTCTCCCTAAGCTGCAGTGGGTCAGGCAGAGACACACACACAACTTGTACTATCTCTTTAATTCTTCGGTCAATGATTCATCTGCCTTTGTCCTTTCTCTGTTGTGTCTCATTTCCCAAAATAGCATTACTGTTTCACTCAGTACTGGGCACTTGTGAGATTTAAATCAATAAGAGCTAAGCTATAGAAAATATATGTACAAGTGTAAAGCAAATTTTAAGTGTTTTTCTAAGTCTTATACTGACAAGAGTTTTAAAATTATAGCTAATTTTGACAATCGTGAACAAGTACATCATAGATAACTGAATCTTAGGGACTTTTTCTATTAAGAGTAAAGCCATCAGAACAAACACTTAGTAAAAACTGTTCTTTACATATTAATCTTTACTATGTATCAGCAAATACACAAGCACTTAAAGACACCAAGCTGTATAGTATCTGTTAAAACTATCACCCAGTTACTTTTCTACTGATGTGATAAAACACCATGGTCAAGGCAACTGAAAAAGAAAACATTTAACTTGGAACTTGCAGTTCTAGAGTTCTCTCATGCTCATCATGACAGAAAGCATGGCAGGAGAGGGGCAGGCATGGTGCTAAGGCCTTCATCCACAAGCTTGAGGTAGACAGAACAAAGTGGGAAATGGTGTGGGTTTTAGAAACCTCAGAGCCCTCCTCCAGTGACCCATCTCCTCCTGCAAGGCCACACCTCCTAATCCTTCTCAAACAGTTCTACCATGTGGGGACCAAGTATTGGGACGTATTAGCCTTCAGGGCCATTCTCATTCAAATCACCATATTCCACTTCCTAGTAATCATAGGCACACAGCTGTATCATAATTAAAGTGGATTTATTTCCACTTCAAAAGTTCCCATAGACACCCTCAACACTGTTTAAAAGTACAACATGTCTTCTGAGATGCAAGACAGCCTCTTAATTTTAATCCCCCCTAGAAACAAAAAGCAAATTACGTATGTTTAGCATATAATGGTGTAGAACCCACATTACTATTCCAAGAGGGAGAAAAGAGGCAGAGTGAGGAAAGGTTGGCTCAAAGCAAACTCCAAATCGTGTAGTTCTATGACTGATGTCACACAGCTTAAATGGCTCTGCCTGTCTGGCTTCACTGACTGCAGCACACTTTTCTCTGGTTTCATTGTCTGCAGCTCTCCTTCACAGACATTCCATAGCTCCAACATCCTGGGGCTCTCCAAAGCAACCCAGGCTTCACTTTCACTGTTATGGTCTGACCCTCCCCCCTCTCACCTCCCCTCTTCCCCTAGAACAGCTGTAGCCATTTTGTTCCATGCCTGCCAGCTATTTCATAATATTGCTGTAACAGGCCTGCCAGTCATTGACACAGAGAAGTGGCTTGGTTCAAGGATATGCTGATCACATACCCTGTTTTATTCTATGTTTTGAATGTTCTGTATGAGGTTTGCTAATCTTAAGAAATTTTACAAAGTTTTACATAGGAGCCATAAAATCAAAGGTCACTATGAACTGTTATATCTAAGGTTTTCAAAGCTGGTCACCAGGCACCTTCCTGTTTTCATGGCTGACACTGAAGAATGCTACTAATAAGCCCAAAACATTATGATTATAATACTCATCTTCTGTTATCTCAGTTCTGAAATTCCAGTTCACTACCCATCCATCAGCCCCCTTACTCAGAACCAATCAGCTTAAAGGTTAGTTGATAATACTTTGCCTAGTAAGCCAACTGCTCCCATCCTTGCCCTTTAAACCTTTGAGCCTTGTTTTACCTGTGACTAGCCTGATCAGGGTTTGCATTCAATAAACTATTCTTGCTTAACTGAGACCAGTGTTCATATGGTTTGTGTGGCGATTCCTGAACCCTAACATTCACAATCTCACAGACGGCCTCTCAGGGCCTCCATGCCAGGAATCCTTTTCCAACTCATCTTGCTTCGGTGGCTCTCCTTAACTGCAGAGGAATATTCCACAACCTGTTTACTTCTTTCTACTTTAGAACATTAAAGCCAGAACTGTTTGGTCACTATTGCCAGTGGGATGGAGCCTGGCCCCAGCTTGAATTACAGTTGCATAAGCTTTGATTTGCTGCTTTTTATAAACATTCCTCAGGCTACTTGCTTTTATAAATTGAAGGCTTAGCTGGGTGGGGTCTTGCCGGAGAGAACCAATCCCTTCATTCCATTTTGCATCAGACCTCTCTTTGTAGATTTCAACACAAGCTCTGGCTCCAATATTAAATTCTACAGTGTTTTTTTTTTCTTCAAGGTGTGTATTTTATATTCTTTTCCCCTTGCTTGCCATTTTTCACTGTAGACCTGCATAAAATGATTATTAAAAACCATGCAACAGAGTCGATGCTAGGTTGTCTTAATATCTCCTCTTGCTAATGAAATTAGTATAAAACTTTTCAATTTAGGCTCAGGCAGACTCTTAGGCCAAGAGAAGAAATCAGACATATTCTTTGCCAAACTACCAGAAGAATGGTCTCTAGCCCAGTTGCTAATAGGGAAACCTTTTAACCTGGGTCTCCATTCTCCACAGGGCTCTCAGCACTCTTGTTTTCCAAGCTCCTATTAAGACGGCCCATTAAGCTTACTTACAATGTCCATTTTGTTAATCCAAAATTCCAAAGTCTCCCACATTCTTCAAAACAAAACAAAACAAAAAACATGGTCAGGCCTATCATAGCAATAGCCCACTTCCTGGTACTAATTTCTGTTTTATTTTTTCTATTGCTGTGACAATGCACCATTGGAGGGGAGGAGCTAAAATCTGGCTCCCTAGTTGTTTCTTGATTATGTCAAGGAAGACCACAGATCATCAAAATGCAATAAAGGTTAAAAAAAAAAAAAAAGGAAAAAAAAGAAAGACCACAGAAGCTAATCACTGGGCAAAAGTAAAGAGGCAGGATTTCCGATCACAGGAGGAAGAGCTGGGTGAGACACCGGTTGCTAGCACTGGGCAAGGAACTAGTGTGGATTTGTAAAATTGCAGGTAACACACCATGACCAAGACAATTTATAAAAGAAAGCATTCGATTTTGGGCTCATAATCCCAGAAGGTTGGAGTCCATGGTCATATGGTGGGAAGCAGGCAGACACAGTAATGAGGCAGTCGCCTCTGAATTACATTGTGGTCCGCAAACAAGAGGTGGAGGAAACTAACCCGGAATGGAAAGAGTTTCTAAAACTACAAAGTCCTTCCTCAGTGACACATCTCCTTCAACATGGCCTCAATGGAATTGTTCCCTAACAGTTCCACCAACTGGAGACCAAGCATTCAAATACACTAGCCTTTGAGGGCCACTCTCATTCAGAACACCACAACTAAAAGAAATTGTGCTAAAGAAATTATTCTAACAATAGTGCTGATTGGTGGTAGGGCACATTTCAGTAGCTGAAAGAGACTGAAGTAGAGATACAAAGTCAGAAATTTGAGTCACGTCACGAGTATGCTAGCATTTTTTAAAGGAATGTTTTTAGTGTTTGACTCTACATATCTGTGAGAGAAATGGGAGAATCAAGAGAGTTGTGCTGCACATGGGATGTATGTGTGCTCTTAAGTTCATTTTGAAATATATTCCACAATACAGTGACACTTGGAAGTATGGCCTTTCGAAGCTGATTAGATTTGAAGTTCTGATTCTGTGAATGAGACTGATTCCCTCTTAAAGAGACACCCATGTAGGGCAGCGCACAACTGCCTGTACCTCCAACTCCAGGGCATTTGATGACTTCTGGCCTCTACAAGTACCCGAACACATGTGACATGTATGTACACATAGAAATTTAATTTTGTGCCAGGTAGTGGTGGCACATGCCTTTAATCCCAGCACTTGGGAGGCAGAGGCAGGTGGATTTCTGAGTTTGAGGCCAGCATGGTCTACAGAGTAAGTTCCAGGACAGCCAAGGCTACACAGAGAAACCCTGTCTTGAAAAACCAAAAAAGGAAAAAAAAAAGAAATTTAATTTTTTATTTTTAATTATGTATAAATATGTTTGTATGCAAGGGGTTCCCTTATGCCTTTTGATCTTTGAAGTCACAGCAGGCAGGCATCTTGACTGTGGACTTTGCAGCTAAAAAATTTTACTAGTGATTTCTACCAAAGACTTAAAAAGATTTAAACCCAAGTTCAAAACTTGTTTCCCAAAATTGGGAAGATGAGACTAGTAGATTTATCCAGTGTAATTTATGGAATAAAATGAAATAAAAGGTGTCAAAATAGGAAGAAAAAATAGTCCATTTGCAGATATATAATTTTATATATAGGGGCTGGAGAGAGGGCTCAGCAGTTAAGAGCGCTGACTGCTCTTCCAGAGGTCCTGAGTTCAAATCCCAGCAACCACATGGTGACTCACAACCATCTGTAATGAGATCGGGTGCCCGCTCCTGGTGGATCTGAAGACAGCTACAGTGTACTCACAAATATAAAATAAATAAATCTTAAAAAAAAAAAAGCATTTCAATTTTATATATAACTATATACTTGATGAAGGATTCACCCAGTCATTTCTTTCCACTTGACATCTCTGGCCCCAACTCCCTTTCTCGTTGTCTTTACTACATTCTCACAATTCTTCAGCTTTCCTACAGGGCTTAAGTTGGTTCAGTTCACAGCACAGATGATAGGCAGTATACAACCACCTGTAACTCCAGCTCCAGGGCACCTGATGACCTCTTCTGGCCTCCATGAGGACTGGAACACATATGGCTCATGCATAAACATAAATAAGAAGTTTAAATTTTTATTTTAAATTATGTATAAATGTATGTGAGTCTGTGGGTGAGCTGCTGGCTTCTTAAGGGTCCTTACTGAAACTCTAGTTACAGCTGGTTATGACCTGCCCAGCATGGGTTCTGGGAACTGAACACAGGTCTCCTGGAAGAACAGCTAGAGCTCCTAAATCACTGAGCCATCTTTGCAGCACTGTTCATATATAAAGGATTTTGTATAGATGTAAAACTATGCACATTATATATAAAGGATTCATATTATATATGTGAATTATATATGAAAGGTGTGAATATTATATGTGAATCTGTGCATATATTTCATATATAATGTATATGAATCTATATATACATATAATATATATATATAAATATATGTGAATCCTTCTTAAATATGAAGGGTTTTGTATAGATGTAAAACTATACACATTAAATACAACTGTATGGTTTACTCTAATTGGAATTTGGTTTGCTTTTAAATCTTTATATATAACACAACACCTAACCTCATAGAAGAAAAATTTTTCTTCCCTATGGTACTTTACCTGTTTCATATTGAATTGTAAGCACTCTTTATATGTGCTTGGCTTTTTCCACTCTTTTGTACTGTTAAAGAAGTATACAGGTTGTGAGTTATTTCTTCCTCCTCCTCCTCCTTCCGCCCTCCGTCCTTCTCTATTTTCTATGACATATAATCTTAAGCCAATGAGGACTTAAATTTTGTTGTAATTGATTTTTTTTAATGTAACACGCCCCCCATTTCTACTGCATACATGTAAGCTCTGATTTACACATCTATACTTTCAATCAACTTCAGATTTGTTTGTATGATGGAATAAACCTCTATCTCCCATGGGAGAAGCTGTACTGCTCCTAATCCGCTGATTTTGGCCTCCGCATGCATGACGTCTAACAACCTCGGCAGGTGTTTTGTTGCTTCCGGGTTATGGATACCTTTCCCCAGACTTTATACCTTATTGTCATGAACTTTCCAAAGTTTCATTTAGTAACGTTTTATATAGTATATACTCAGATACTAAAAGGAAAATTGTTAATGCTATATAAATCACACCACTTGAACACTGAAATACATGGCCACTTTAATAGTTACCACACCAATGTTTACTACATACACGTATTTGAAAATTATAGGACAATTTGTGCATGTCACATTCATATTATTACCCATATTAGAGCAAATACACATAAGCGGATATTTAGTTACGTCAGTGTAACACACAGGCTCTGCTTGCTTCAAGCCTCTCAGTTAAAAGGAGGCATTAACAAATAAATAGAGTGAGAGTCCGCAAGTTCATTATTAGCAACAATAAACAAATCATTTTGACATGTATAACAATTTGACAAACTTGAGTTACACTTATAATATTCTATTTCCAAAAAATCATAAATTTACAAGGGTCACTGTCAGGGTGAAAATACATATTTTTTTATTTTCTAAAAATGCTATTAGGATTTGATATTATTTGATTTATTTTTCACATATGGCATGTTAGAAAGTAAAAATATATGTGAGCGATTCTGTATATTGTGCAGGTTTAGGAGAGGGTGTGGTTTGGGAGCAGACAAACCTGTGTTCAATTACTAGCATTGTTCCTAGTCCATGTTGTATGATGCTGGTCAATTACCTCGTGGTCCATTACCTCTAGGATGCAAACTTAAAATGTATCGTGAATACTATATGGGTATAAATTTACTTCCATATTTTCACAGGGTAGCAATAGTGAAATATCGCAACTTTATATTTCAATTTAAAAAACAAAAAAATTGGTGAAATCGACAAAAATCAATTTATACTGAAAAATTGCACTTTTAATAAGTAAAGAAACATCTCATCAGGAATAAATTTTCCTAATAAAGCTTAATGCCTACTCTATCCTGATTTTAAAGTAACTACTAAAATATAAGATAGTCAATTATTAAGGACTTTTGGCTTTATTTTGTGCTGCTGATATAAAAATAATGGCTATATTTAAGGCTTATTAAGTGATTGTAGTTGCCCTGAACCAATCTATTCTTGGTACCATGACACCAGTTGAGATAGACCACTGTCCTCAAGGACCACGACAGAGCTCTCATAATACCTCATATAGAGCCAATCATGACCTTCTTTCTGAGTGTAAGCAAAGGTTTATGTGGTGGCATGTGACAGCTCACTTCATCTGACTTTAAGAATGAGCCACATATACAATCACAAACCCGTCTTTTTCATGTTAAGCATATGATACTTGGAAGAAATGGCATTCCAGAAAATTAAATTTATATGGTCACAGGGAACATGCTAGTCCATCTAGCAATTCCTGAAAACATAGGCTCACATCTTTATTTCCCAGCCTCCCTCCAAATCTGACTCAAAAACTTCCCTCTTCCAGGGAATCCGCCCTTACCAACTTCACACCCTTCCTTGTATCCTTACATTGAAGCATTACATTTACTAATGTCAGCTTGCATATATATTTTTTGGGTTTTGTGGCCTTAACTTCTAGCTATAATTAATGAGTTCTTTCACTTTCAAACATCCTGCATTGTTTAGCACAGTACTGTGTACCTATGTGTAAATGTGGCATGCTTGTGTCTGTGTGTGTGTGTGTGTATATGTGCACATGCATGCCTGCATGTGTGTCTACTAAATGAATAAAAACCTAAAGAACCTGGGTGTTTGCAGAGAAAAAAGTTACAGAACTTGACAGAAACAAGGACTGCTGGTACGAAGTGATCTGATTTCCAAAAGTAGGTCTGTTTGGTCTACAATGTCAATAATAAAACATCAATAATAAAAAAGTAGTGGGAAACAGTTTTAAAAAGTTTTATGAAATATTCCAAAAGCTTTTTGATAAATTATTATTATTAAAAGCACCAAACCCAAACATTTTACCTAATATCACTGAATAGTGGCTTAATAATTTTCTATGACATATGAACATAGACTTGGTTTTGTTTAAGACAAAGAATACGGAACAGGAACAGGTGTTGTGAATCAGGATAAGAAGGCCATTTGCTCTAGTTAATAGATAATACATATATTGCAATAAATTTAAATATTCTTCTGTGGTACATATACATGTTATATTAATTAAAAGAATTGTTTACATCAAGATGTCAAAGATATCAGGAGTTGTTTTGGTACTGTAAAACATGACACAATACTGAAATTGCTATTTAACCAGAAAAAATTTTGTTTATAGTATCTATTAATACTAAAATAGGATATAATAAAAAATTATTCTCAATGTGTTTATTTTCAAATTTGCCTGACAGTGTCCTTTTAAGAAAGCTGACAATTTATAGTTAGTAATACACATTTGAATTTCACTTTCCTGACTAAAAATATTACTTACACAATAACAACAAACAGTAGCTTTTTACTGAAGTGCTCTGCAATTTACATTTAAAGCTTTGCAGTAAGACAAAAATCCATTGTACTGTTCATACGCTCAATTATATAGTATGTTATAAGCCTTAGACAAAGAATTAGAAACTAAATAAAAAAGGAGGCATAAAATCCAGGATCACAAATATGAGCTGTTTTAGCTGTCATTCTAAATGCTAGTTTATGTTGAGTTCTACTTTATTTTTGAATCCAAGAAACTTTACCTTTAAATAAAAGAGGGAGATAAAAATCAAATGTAAAGTGCAAGCATAGAACCCCATACAATTTCCCCCTCAGTATCTAGGGAAGCAAACTATGAGACAAGGGCAGTTCTTTGAGCTCCTTGATGCCTGGAGCACCCCACAGCATCGCCAGGATGCACACTCTGAAATGACAGCACTGGCCAATTACAAGCTTATTTAAGTGGCTTCTTCCTTGGAGAAAAGAAAAAGATACTAAGCTAAGACTCTGCTTTTTTTCCTTTTTTTTTTTTTTTTTTGGCTTCCTCCTTAATCTTCTTTTTCTCTAATATACAATGGTGATCTTAAAGCACTTTTTGAAATGCTCACTAGTAACTGTTTCCAACAACACAGGGGAACTAGGTTAATTTACACAGTTAATACAAACAAATGACCAGTGAAGATACTAGGGTGAGGTCCTAGGATTTGTTACACGGAGAGCTAAACTTGCAAGAGACCTCATGGCAAAAGTAGACACTTTGTGGCATATCCCAGCTTTTGAAATATAGTTAGAGGCTAAACGAAACAGCCTTTCTGCACCAAAGGTATTGAAGTGCCCAGGAAGTACCTTCTCCACAAGGCCTCTGTCCACCAACTCTATGAGACGTTCACAAGTTCCAACATAGTCACTGATCCTGCTGTATGGGAGCCAGTCAATCAGTGATCCATCATACACGACGTCACCACTGAAGAGTACCTTGCGGTCTTTATCATGTAAGCAAATACTGCCTCTGGAGTGGCCTGGCATGTGCATAACCGTGAGCTGTCTGTCACCAAGGTTGATTACATCCCCTAAAATAGAAACAGAAATTACTGATAAATACATTATAGTGTACTTGATGTTAATCATTGAAAAAAGCAGAGGAACATTAGCTGGGTTTCTAGGAAAGTGAGGACAGCTTTTAGCTTTACTTTCATGTTATGGTTCTCCATGTGTGTGTGTAGGTATGTATGCTATGTGCTGTGTGCATGTGTGTGTGTGTGTATATGTATGTGTTATGTTCATGTATGTGTGGTATGTGTATGTATGCTTTATGTGGTGTGTGTGTGTATGTGTGCTGTGTGCTCTGCTGTGTGTGTGTGTGTTTGTGTTTGTGTTTGTGGTGTTTGAGGCAGAGGGACTGCAATAATTCAAAGTTACCTTGGGCAACAGTGATTTTCAAGTTAACTTGAGCATCAGGTTCAACAAAAGGTCCTGTCTCAAAAGATAAGGTTGAGAACAACTGAAGATATTCAATGTCGACCTCTGGCCTCCACTTATATATGTGTGCATATATAACACACATACACATAAAAAGGTCTTAAAAGAATGATAATAAGGAACATAGAAAATGGGGCCAGAGAAATGAGCCGTTAAGAGAACTTGCTGCTTTTGCAGAGGATGTGGGTTAGTTTTCCAGCACTCACATAGCAGCTGTAATTTCAGTTCAATGGAGCACACACTCTTCCTGGCCTCCTTGGCACCAGGGATGTAGTGCACATGCAGACAAACATTCATATATACAGAATACAAATAAATAAATAATTTTTAAAGAGAGCATAAGAAAATAGAATAGAAAACAAATGTCATTAGAGAAAAATCAGTAAAGCCAAATTGGTTTTTGAATAATGCAACAAAATTAATATACCCTTAGATAATAAAATCAAAACAAAAATTGAAGAAAAGACAAATTCCCAGAAAGGAGGGAAGACAGCACAGCATGCAGTGCCTAAGAAGCACAGGAATGTGGCACCCGTTCATATGCAGTGCCTAAGAAGCATAGGAATGTGGCACCCATTCATATGCAGTGCCTAAGAAGCATAG
>NW_022196914.1:42716366-42720916 GCF_008632895.1 Mastomys coucha | reverse complement strand
GTGGCACCCATTCATATGCAGTGCCTAAGAAGCATAGGAATGTGGCACCCATTCATATGCAGTGCCTAGGAAGCATAGGAATGTGGCACCCGTTCATATGCAGTGCCTAGGAAGCATAGGAATGTGGCACCCGTTCATATGCAGTGCCTAAGAAGCACAGGAATGTGGCACCTGTTCATATGTGACAAAAGCTCAGAGGAAGCTCAAACCCCTGCTCACTTAACCTTGCACCTGGATGGCTCCAGCACTCAAAGCCTCATCAAACTGCCTCTCCTACATACATTATTTTCTGTTGTATTGATATTGTTAGCTTGCTATTTGGGCTTTTAAATTCTTGCTGTCTCATGGGATATGGTGGGACACTAAACCAAGGAATCCATTAGATAAAGGAAGGAACTGAGATATGAACAAAAGGTGAAAAGCAAAACAAAATAAAATCTAGTCAGTGATTCATAGCCTAGACTCCCCAAATCTAAATGCAGTGACCTCTAAGCATAGTGCACATTTAGAGTCTTACACAGACATGACAAGAGACCTATTATGGTCAAGATGACAAAAACACAGAACAAGGAACAATATTAGGGATGTAAGAGAAAGATGCTAACTGACATACAAAAGCAAACACATATGAATAACATAAGAGTGCTCAACAGAACTTAATGCCATGAGAGTTTGAATGATGTATTTCAAGCCCTGAGGTTAAATAATGTCTAACAAAGATATAAAGCAAGGTTATCTTTTAAAAGCACCAGATAAGGGTATTCTGAGACCTAAAAAAGTTAAGGAAATCCAATACCACCAAGCCAGCATGGCAGAATATAGATGAATTCAAATCAGAAAGAAGAAATGAAGTATCAGTTATAACACAGGAGAGAATACATTTATGAGAGACAGATGAATGAAAGCAAAACAAGCAATGATGGATCATATCCAAATTAGTCAACCCTCAAACCCTTAATTGATACAGGGGAGTAAGAAAATAGCAAATAACAATACAACCAAACAAGAAAACAACCAATGAAACAACAGAAATTATGAAACTCTACATAGTAACTCTAAATGTAAATGGTACTAACTCTACAATGTAAATAAATGTCTGTAGTAGCTGATTGGGTTAGAAAAATAAGATTGAACTAAATGTTGTCTAAAAAAAACACACCTCACTGGCAAAGACACAGACTGGAGGGAAAGGGTGAGACTCAAGTGGAGTGCCAAAGAAGCTGGCCTACCTACTCTAGTAGATGATAAGGCAGATGTCAAGCCAAAATGAACCAGAAGTGATAAAGCAGATAACTGCATATCAAAGAAAGTAACAATTAAACAAAGAATTATTTAGGTAGGATCAGAGGTGAGGAGGACACATCATCTGTCTCACCCTGGGAGTTACTGGGACCAGCAGGAACCAGGCACACAGGAACTCCACCAGACGAGTGGCACAGGTCCATTCCAGTCTGTCTGAGCTGGTGCCCTGACCAAACCTTGGGTACAAACTCTGCAGCCAGTCCCACAACACCCAAAGGATGCTCCTCTGCCAGGCACTCTAACACAACCAGATCACAGGATTCCAGAATCACAGGATCACTGAGACAGCTTGACTTTGAGGAGTTCTAACACAACCAGGATCACAGGAAGGACAGGCTGCACTCAGATATAGCCACAGCAGGTAACACTAGAGATAACCAGATGGCATGAGGCAATCATCAGAACATAAACAACAGAAACCAAGATTATTTGGCATCATCAGAATCCAATTCTTCCGCCATAGCAAGTCCTGGACACACCATCACACAGGAAAAGCAAGACTCGGATCCAAAATCACTTCTCATGATGATGATAGAGGACTTTAAGAAGGACATAAATAGCACCCTCAAAGAAATACAGGAAAACACAGGTAAACAGCTAGAAATCCTTAAAGAGGAAACACAAAAATCCCTTAAAGAATTACAGGAAAACACAATCAAAGAGGTGAAAAAAATGAACAAAACCATCCAGGATTGAAAAATGGAATTAGAAACAATAAAGAAATCACAAAGGGAGACAACCCTGAAGTTAGAAAACTGAGGAAAGAAATCAGGAGTCATAGATGCAAGCATCACCAATAGAATACAAGAGACAGAAGAGAGAATCTTAGGGGCAGAAGATACCATAGAAAACATTGACACAACAGTCAAAGAAAAGGCAAAATGCAAAAAGATCCTAACCCAAAACATCCAGGAAATCCAGGACACAATGAGAAGACCAAACCTAAGGATAATAGGTATAGAAGAGAGTGAAGACTCCCAATGTAATGGGCCAGTAAATATCTTCAACAGAATTATAGAAGAAAACTTCCCTAACCTAAAGAAAGAGATGCCCATGAACATACAAGAAGCCTACAGAACTCCAAATAGACTGGACCAGGAAAGAAATTCCTCCCGTCACTTAATAATCAAAACTCCAAATGCACTAAACAAAGAAAGAATTTTAAAAGCAGTAAGGGAAAAAGGTCAAGTAACATATAAAAGCAGGCCTATCAGAATTACACCAGACTTCTCAACAGAGACTATGAAAGCTAGAAGATCCTGGGTAGATGTCAAACAGACCCTAAGAGAACACAAATGCCAGCCCATGCTACTATACCCAGCAAAACTCTCAATTACCATAGATGGAGAAAACAAGATATTCCATGACAAAACCAAATTTACACAATATCTTTCCACAAATCCAGCTCTACAAAGGATAAAAGATGGAAAACACCAACATAAGGCACAAATCTACACTCTAGAAGAAGGAAGAAAGTAATCTTTCAACAAACCCACATAAACGTAATTACACCTTTAATAACAAAAAATAACTGGAAGTAACAATTACTTTTCCTTAATATCTCTTAATATGAAAATTAATATTACCAACATATCCTAATTGATTGAAATTCAAAAATATGAGGAATTAGAAATTTGTTGGCTGTCATCCAATGGTCTCTCTAATTTGGTAATTGGAGAAATAGGTCCAATATTGTACAATCTATATACACTTTCAGCTTGTTTGTACGTGACATTGTCATGCTGTGTACCACATAATGGTCTTGAAATCATACGTTTCCTATCTCAGCCTCTCTATTAGTAGTATTATTTATTTCAGGTTTGTACAATATTTTATAAATTTTAAAGACTATGATAAAATTTAAAAAACCCTAAAGGTATGGGGTCTCTGGGAGGAGTTGAGGTACAAAAGGGAAGAAGAATGTGATATAATCTGTTAGCATCCAGAACCTGCCTGCGGCAGATATGTGGGCGGGTCCACAGACCTGTCGCCAAGGCAACGGCGACCATATTCCCAGAATCCATTGGGTTCAGCTCCCACCTTTACCTGCATTACTACGTCACCACACATATAAATATATGGGTAGTTCCCTCCATCTCTCTCTCTTCTCTCTCTCTCTCACGCGCGCTCCGCGGTCCCCACTCCACCCCCCTCCTAATTAAACTTCCAAAAACACAGAGCTGCTTGTATCTGGTGTCTGTGGACGCGCCGCTGCGAGCCAAACCTATCATTGGTGCCGAAACCCAGTCCACTGCCGGAGCAGGAGCGGGCAGGACCACGTGCAGCGGCCGCTGCCGCCGCTGCTGCCACCGCTGCTGCCACCCCACCACCGCCGCTGAGCCGCTGCCACCACCGCTGCCGTGTCCCGCCCACCTCCACCTGGTCCACCGCGGCCACGTGGAAACAGCCGTGCTGCGTCCTGCCTGCCGGCAGCGGCCCGGACCCTGCGCGCGGGGGGCGACTAGGGCCAGGCAGGAGCCCGGGGCGGGCTGCAGCGGAGTCCCATCGCCCGCTGCTACTGCTGCTGCTGATCCTGCCTGGTTTCATCCTGTTCCCAGCACACTCACCGCTGCAAGCGGCTGCTATTGACCAGTCAATATAGGTACGTGACTTCACCACCCCCTCACCAGACACCGTGAGACATAACCACGTGAGCCGTAACCCACTCGGGCACCATTCAGCTCTGTGTTTTTTTTCCATTTACCAGATTGCTAGTAACCAGCCACACAGATACCGGCATATTAATTAATAGGATCAGTCAGGGAGAAGACCTCCAGATTCCCAGATAAGGTCTGGCCAACCTTCTCTGAGATTGATGGAGTACAGATTCCCCCGACATACACGTTAGGACATTCTACCTTTGGGTGCCCCTCCCTTCCGGAAGTAACTTTCACCCCTAATACTTACCGGGCTATTGCCCCCACAAACCCCTGGATCCAGGGTGAGTTACTTTCCCCCACAGGCCACCGGGCCCTGCCAAATTTGCCACTAGAGTTTCTCGTGACGACCTGAAACTGCTAGTCTTGGCTGTTAATATTTCTTGGTGCTTGGATTGCTCTCAGGACGCTGGTACGAACATCCAAACACCCCCCAATGGGTCTGAGAATGTCTTCGACAGTCCCTCCAGGCACCCCACTGGGTTGTCTCCTGGAAAATCTTTTGAAGGCATCAAAATTAATGTATCTCTGCAATAAGGTCTGGGTTAAATATCAACTAGATGGGAATTCAAAATAGCCACTTAACTCTAG
>NW_022196914.1:42691215-42711861 GCF_008632895.1 Mastomys coucha | reverse complement strand
CTTCCAAAAACACAGAGCTGCTTGTATCTGGTGTCTGTGGACGCGCCGCTGCGAGCCAAACCTATCATAATCCTATTTACTTAAAATATATCTTTAAATGCTAACAAATTCAAATAAATTGAAATTATATATCTTTTCTCATCATAACGCAATAAAACTTAAATCAATAAAAAGAATTATGTATGCATCAAATATTGGGGCTCTCAATTTATCCAACAAATATTAACAGACATAAAAGGAGAAGTAGATCCTGATAAAGTAACAGTGGACAGCTTTATATAACACTTATCTTTAGAGAGGTCATCCATGCTAAAAGCCAATAAAGAAATGTCAGAGTCAATCTATACTATATGCCAAATGACCGACTATAGAATATTAATCTTCTTTTCTGCACACATTCTTATGAGCAAGCCATGAAACTTTCTCTGACATAAATCACATGTTAGGCCATAATTCAAGTGTTTCCAAATGAAAAAAAAAATAACAACTTGTCAAATCATAATTGAATAAAACTAAAAACCAATAACAAGAGAAATAACAGAAATATGAAAAAAAATGAGGGGCTGGACAACAGGCTTTTGCATGACCAGTGAGTTACAGGCAACATCATGGAAATGTTTTTTTAAATAATAAATTAGGGCTGGAGAAATGGCTCATCATTAAAGAATACTAGCTGCTCTTCCAGGAGACTGATGTTCTATTTCAGTTCCTACTTCAAGGCTCATAAGCTTCTGTAATTTGAGTTCCAATGGTGATCCAGTGCCTTTTTCTTGCCATTTCTGGGTGCACAGACACACATGTAACTAAAACTCCCATATGCACAAAATAAAAAAATAAAATTTAAAATCCCAGAATCAAATGAAAATGACAGCCCAACCAGCAAAGAATGTCCTAAGAGGAAAGACTAAGTAAACGCTAGAGATTACACTGAAAATCTAGAGCGCTCCCAAGCCTTTAGTGATGCACATAGAAGTGTAAAAACAGGAACAAATCAAGCCCAAGGGCAGAGTGGAAAAAAAAGAAAAGATGGGGCAGAAATTTATCAAAACAGAAATCAAAAGACTAGAAAAAATGCATTAATGGCCCTTTGAAAAACAAAATAAACAAAATCAACTGACTCTTACAAGACCTAAATCCATAAAATTACAGACAAGAAGGGGAATATCAAGCAGATTACAATAAAATTCCTATGACAATTAGGGAGTACTTTAACAACATAATTCAAAAACAAAAAACCACAAATAATTCATCAAAATTGAATCAAGAAAATATAAACAACTCAAATAGGCCTATCATGAGCAATGAAGTAAGAGTCACACTAGAGTCTCAACACAAAAATCTCAGGACTGGACAGATTCACTTCAAGGATCAAGGATGATTCGATCAATATATACACACCAAGGGCTAGAGAGATGGCTCAGAGGTTAAGAGTTCATGTTGTTCAACCCAAGTTCAGATCCCAGCACTCATGGGCCAGCTCCCAACTGTTGCCTCCCATGCCCAGTTCAGCCTCAGGCCTTTGGCGGCTTCCACCCAAGGTGGTCACCTAGGGAATTAAGCTGAAAGACCTTCAGCAGACCATCGGCTTATCTCTAAAAGAAGTTGCCCGAGAAGTTCATGCTGAGATACAACTACGCCTGTGACAATGCCTATTGTCTGAAGATGTCCTCCGACACCCAAACCGTAGCTCATGACTCCCTCCTGACTCTTCTCAATGTTTATGTTATGCAAATATCATTGTAACCTAGAGATCCAGTTTGGCTTTCATGTATAAATGCCGAAACCCAAAAGTAAAGAGCAAGCCTTGATTGGAAACCCTCATCTTGGCTTCCTGTCCTTTTGTTCTCGATCTTTGTGTTTCAGGTTCTCCTTTTCTCCCTTTGGTTGAGACAGAACCCAGTTCATGAAACTGTGGGACAGTTTCATAATGGCGCCAATGTAGGGCTCAAATACGGAGGATAGATGAAGGAGACACCATTAAGAAGCAGGGCCCTGCCTAAAAGAATTCAGAAGATAAAGGTAAGAGATCGTACACCAATCTGCATGATCCACTCTCTCTGTGGTTTATTCAGGAGAAAATCCTGGTCTTTGATCTTTATGTTACATGTTACATGTAAATTTGTTTGTTTGTCCTGTCTTGATGAGTGAATGCGGGTCTTCTGTCTTGTGTTTTTGTTGTAAGTGGTGTTACACGTGGTCAACATGGCAACTGGAGGCTCAACGCCTGCTGGCAGCATGGGTTCGTGGGTGCTTGGCTTCCCACCCTGACCAATCTCAGCAAATAGGTAGTCAGCGTTCCTTTGCCTGCTGTTCCTGGGGACAGAGCTCTCAGACCGGAGGTTTCCTTTGTTCCATGCCCAGAGTCGGGTCCTGTTGCGATTCTGTGGGGGTTGACGCAGGCCAGTAACTCCAGCTCCCAGGGCAGAAAGCTACAATGGCTGAGAAAGGCCCCGGCTTTTGCCGAGAGCGGGGACACTGGAAGGAGCCTCATCCAGAGAATTCAGTTGCTGTCAAGCTAGGTGGACCAAGACAGCGTGGTCGGTGACAGGACAAACACGGCTGCTCATGTGTCTCGTCCTCTGCTCCTGGACGGAACAGCCTCGTTGCCTCCGGACGGAGCCCAAAGACCCCAGTTCAGCCAGACAGTGGTGGTGCACACCTTTATTCCCAGCACTTGGGGGGCAGAGACAGGCAGATTTCTGAGTTATACAAATGGCATGGGAAATATATCAAAACTGAAAGACAAAGCAAAGGCTGATCTAAGTTGCCTGGCTGTAAGCTGCTTGAAAAAGGGGGTCAGAAGCTTAAGTTCTAAACTCTTTGATTGAGGTAAATTTTATAAGATTTGTGTAGCTGTTTCATTTGGTTTTTAACTAGTCTTAAAGGTATAAATATGCTCTGCATGATTATTGGCTTATAAGTTATTGGGTATTGTTAAAGTTGTTACATCAGTAACTGGAAGCTAGTTTAAAGCTGTTAACTCAGGACACACATGTTAAAAGTACACACACATGGCGTGAATCAGACAAGATGGCCGAAATCTCAGCAGATGGACTTCAGCTAGAGTTTAACAACTGCTTAGCATAATCTAAAGGCTGTGGCTTAAGTTGCAGGCCATACACCAGACAATACAAATTTTCATATGCTACTAGTCTGAGAACCTCTGGCCTTAAAGTTGAAATTGATGCCTCAAAGTCACCTCTGACCCAAAAGGGAATGAGTTATGGGTAGAAGCGCAGAGTACACTGAAAGGCTGAGAGGGGAAGCCCTAAACTTACTCAAAAGGCACTGGTTTTCCTTGGGACTCCTCGAAGTCAACTCTGACCCATTTGGAAATGAAGAAAAACAGGTAGAGTGAAACAAAGAAGCCAGGGAGGCCGAAACTTACACCCTTCAAGGCCAAAGAGCCAAGGGTGAAAGTAGAGGTCTCCAAGCCTGATGAGGTAGTGGCTGGCAAAAAGACTAGTGAGACAAACTGATAAATCATTTAATAGATTATTAAATAACCCACCAAAAAATATTATCACCTGGTACTTTAGAAAGAATACGGTAAAGGCACTGTGCCATGCAGCTTATCAGTCAATGCCATGATTTTACTTTCCAGAGATCTGGCGTCCTCTGAGAATTTGTCTCAGAATGACCCAGGCTTGCTAGCTGCGGTTCAGAGGCAGGGAGACACTTGAAGGGCTTTGTGTCATGAATGTGGTGTTTTTGATATTGATTTTAGAGAGTGTAGATTGTTTAAAATTGGGTTTTGCTTTCTAGTAACAAAATTGCCCTTGGAATCTTTTGGGTGTAACTCAGGTGGTTTGCTCAGAAATATTTACATTTGAGTTAATGCAGAAGCACAGAGAGGCTTCTAGAAAGCCTGAGAGACATTCCTTTTGTTTCACAAACCAGGCCTAGGGAAGTCTTCCTGGCCTCACCTCTCCCTTATCTCAGGAGAATAGTTTTTAAGACAAAACCAGCATTATCACAGTTCTATCCAGGTGTGGTTCAAAATAATTTTAAACTTGAGATTTACAGAGAGTCAATTAGGTCATAGAATTTATAGAAGCATTACAATCTGGCTTGCCTAGTTCATGTTTTAGAGGTTTACAAGTTGCCTTAAATGAAAAAGGACTACAGATAGCTCCAGAAAAGGTACAAACTCAAGATCTGTATAATTATCTAGGCTTTACACTTACGGATCATACGGTTATTCCTCAAAAGATAGTCATTCGTAGAGACAAATTGAAAACCTTAAATGATTTTCAGAAATTATTAGGTGATATCAATTGGCTTCGTCCCTACCCAAAACTCACTGCAGGAGACTTAAAGCCCTTATTTGATATTCTTAGAGGTAATTCTGATCCAAATTCTCCTAAATCTTTAACTAAAGAAGGAATATCCGCTTTACAGCAGGTAGAAAAATCTATTGAGAATCAATTCGTTACTTACATAAATTATTCTTTACCTTTTGTATTTAATATTTAATATAACTCATGCTCCTACAGCGCTCTTATTATAAAAGGCACCTCTAATGTGAATTCATTCAATGATATCCCCTAAACATAATATCTTGCCATACTATGAAGCTGTTGCACAAATAATTGTACTTGATAAAAAGCAAACACTAACTTATTTTGGTAAGGAACCAAATGTTATCATTCAGCCTTTTACTTTGGAGCAAGACTCCTGGCTAAAACAGCATAGCACAAAATGGTTGTTTGCTCAAATAAGATTTCAAAGAACTATAGATAACCATTATCCCCAGGACAAACTAATAAAGTTTTTAAATGTACATGAAGTGATATTTCCAAGAATAACGGCTTGGCAGCCCTTAAACAATGCCCTTGTGGTATTTACTGATGGTTACTCCAAAAACAACAAAAAAAAGCTAGTTATCTCGTTAATGGTCAACAGGTGGTTATAGACACTCCTGGTCTTTCAGCTCAGCTATCTGAATTAACAGCAGTGTTAAATGTGTCACAGGCTGTGACTGATGCCTTCAATCTTTTCACTGATAGCCTATACATGGCACAATCAGTTCCTTTACTAAAAACTTGTGGTACATTTAATTTTAATACTACAGCATGGTCCTTATTTTCTCAATTGCAAAATATCATTCTTGCACGAAAAAATCAATTTTATATTGGTCATATATGGTCTCATTCTGGCCTGCCTGGGCCATTAGCCAAAGACAATAATCTTATTGACAGAGCCCTGGTAGAAGAAGTTTTAATTTCAGATCCTGTTAAATTAGCTAAGCAGGATCACGATAAATTCCATCTATCTAGCCAAACTCTGAGACTTAAACACAAAATTTCCAAAAAACAAGCAAAAATGATTGTTAGACAATGCCATAAGTACATTATTTTAACTCCAGTACCACATTTAGGGGTGAATCCAGGAGGCCTTATACCCAATCATATTTGGCAAATGGATGTAACTCATTATGCAGAATTTGGAAAGCTTAAATATATACATGTCTGTATTGACACTTGTTCAGGACTTATGTTTACATCCTTGCATATAGGAGAAGCCTCTAAAAATGTAATTGATCATTGTTTACAAGCATTCAGTGCTATGGGTATGCCCAGAACATGGCAAAAACTTTCTTTTTGCAAGGATTTTGGCAGTATTCATAAAACCGGCATCCCATAAAACCCTATGGGACAGGGTATTGTTGAGGGAGCACATCGCACACTTAAAAACTGGATTTTGAAAACAAAAGGGGGGAATCTGTTCCCTCCGAGGTCTCCAAAGGCATATCTTGCCTTTGTACTCTTTATTTTAAATTTTATGCAGATGGATAGCTTTAGAGACAGTTAACTAGAAAGGGGTGATGGAATCTTCCTCCACAGTTAAGGAAGGCTATTGAGACCAGGAATGTGGCAGGGGAGTTTCTACATAGAGCCAAGAGAGGCTGTGTTGTGAAGTTGTGGAGGTGAAGCCTGGTTTGCCTGGAGACCCCCAAACATGGTGGAGATGCCAGATATGCAGGATGGCTGCCAAGAAGAGGTGCAGACAAGATATGGAACCAGGTCAAGAGGGAGGAATATGATGCAGTCAACAGAGATGGGAGGAGTGAGAGATGTGAAGAGTCATCTAAGCAACTGAATATCGGACACAGAGCTACAGGATTTGGAACTTGCCCTGCTGGTTTTCAATCTTGCTGTGGTTCAGTATTTCCTCACTATGGTCCCTTTCCTACCTTTTGGAATGGTAATGTATATTTTATGCCATTGTATATTGGAAGTATGTGTTTTGCTATTTGATTTTGATTTTATAGGGTTTCACAATTAACAGACTGCATTAGATTCAGAAGACACTTTGGACTTTAGAAATTTAAACATTGTTGAGAAAGACTATGTAGAAATTTGAGTTTGAACTGAATGCATTTTGCACTACGATATGGCTACAGCCTATGGGGGTCAGTGAGTAGAATGTGTCTGAATGAGAATGGCCCCCATAAGCTCATATATCTGAATGTTTTGTTAGTGGAATTGTTTAGAAGGGATTAGGAGGTATAGACTTATTGGAGTAGGTATGGCTATGCTGGATGAGGTATGTCACTGGGAATGGGCTCTGGGATTTCAAAAGTCCACACCTGGCCCAGTCTCTTCCTTTCTGCCTGTTGCATGCAGATCAGGATGTAAAGCTACTCCTCCAGCGTCATGCCTGTCTGCTTCCTGTCATGAAGATCATGAACTAACCCTCTAAACCTGTGAGCAAGCCCCTAATAAATGCTTTCTTTTTATGAGTTACCTTGGTCATGGTGTCTCTTCACAGCACTAGAACAGTAACTAAGATATGGAGTTTTATTATATAGATCTTGCTGTCCTAGAACTCCCTATATATACTAGGCTGGCCTTAAACTCACAGAGATCTACTTTCTGCCTCTCAAGTGCTAGGATTAAAGGCATACACATTACACTCATCCATCAAAGAAATATTAAATATGAGGAACACTTTCAACAAAGCAGCAGGATATAAAATTGACATGAGAACCATCAGCTATTTTAATACACCAATAACATACTTATGAAGAAAAATAAATTAGGAAAAAATTCATATATAATAATTTAAACAGTAAAATACCTAGAAATAAGTGGAACAAGTTGAAAAACTAGTATAATGAGACCTTTAATACACTGAAGAAAAAAATTGAAGACAAAAACAAACAAACAAACAAACAAACCATCTTGCTGTCTTGCTAGTTTCTTTTCCTGTTGCTGTAATCAAAATGCCCTAACAAAAGAAACTCCAGGAAAGGTTTAGCTCTGTCATAGTACAGTCTATCAGAGCGAGGAAGTAAAAGAAGCAGGCAAGCAGGCATGTGGAACATCAGGTCATGTCGCATCCATATTCTCCATCTTATACAGCTCAGCATTCCTCAGTCCAGGAAACGGTCCCGCCCACAATTGAGATGGATCTTCCCACATCAATGATTGCAATCAAAATGATCAATCCTCTACAGGCTCACCTAGGGGCCCTTTTCCAAAGTGACTCTAGATTCTGTCAAGATAATAACACCCACTAGTCTCCCAAACTTAAGGACTTAAAGAATTGTGATGATATCACCAAGAAGTTACCAAGAAGACTTACAGATTCAATGCAATCACATTCAAAGTACAAGTGGCATGACTAGCCAACAGAAGAAGTAGGGGTGACAGCATCGCTACATCTGGTTTCAAGTTCCACTTCAGAACTGTAGGGGCCACATCAGGATTTAATGACACAAAATCTGATAGTAGATCAATGGGAGGAAGCAGAAGATCCAGAATAAATAAGCATACCTATAGTCTCCTAATTTTCCACAAATGTGCCATAAATGTACATTTGGGGAAAGCCTTTTCAGTGACTCATGCTGGGAAAGCAGGGCATTCACAGTTTGTGTGACTTCCCCTGGAGATAATGAGCAAACATCTGTTAATCCTCAAACAGCAGAGCCAGTGGGCTATTGAAACAATTCCACTTGGTAAGCCACTGAGCTTGCTGGAGTCATTTACAGGAGCGTGGGTAACTAAGAGCTCCATCAATGGAAAGTCTGGCCCAGCCTGGGCCATCGATGCCCTTTCAAGTACTACATTGCAGGTCCCAACCTCAGTTAACCACCCTCAGAAGTGCTGCATCTCTGAGTCCTGACCTCAGTTAATCATCTCCCTCCTATTCGCTCTGCACCCAAGACCATGGGGAGCCATGCACACCAGTGGAAGGCTGTGTGACTGGGGAAATCCCAGTCACTCTCCTAGAAGGGAGGTACACACTCCCATCACCATTACCACAGAACTAGCTAGCACTCTATGTCTTGCTTATGTCACTGCAATGACTGTAAAAGAGGAGTACTGGGTAGGTCACAACAATCTTTGCTCCATGGTAGCTAATAGTCATGCTGCATTCCAAGAAAACAGTTCTTCCCTATGACCACATTCCCAACAATGAAAAACAGGCCCCCATCGGTCTCACCCTGTGCAAAAACCATCCAAAATGGATCACTGGAAACTCTAAAACTTGGAGCAGAATTTTAGCAGAGCCACTGTATCTAGATGAACTCTGAGTGATGGCACATAGGCTATCAAACAGCCTTTTGTATGTAGTCTGTGATTGCTATCTGACGTTTATGAAGTTGCTTTTCCCATTCTGAGTTTTTGCATAACTTTAGACCTGAGTCCTGGCAAACCAGGAAGCCTGAAAATTGCTTAGGTAATGGTTCCTTAAGTCATATGAGAGGGTTTGGTATGTGGAAATGACTTGCTAAAAGTGCCTTTTGGGAGAATGCTTCCTGACAGGGCAGTAGAGTGGAGCTGGTTCTGGAGGTCTTAAGGTAAGCTGGCCCGAGGGCATGAGAGCAGGAGACCTTTGCCTTCTGTCGATGGTGACATTGGGGGACCTCCTCAGAATAGTGCTGGAGAGCTCACCCTGGTGGTACAGATAAGGAAGAGGCAAAGACCTGAGCAACCCAGGCCCAGATCCAGGGCTCAGAGTTGGCTCACCCCCAAATCTATATCACCTTCAAATGTTTGGGATAAGTACAAGGGTGAGTCCTGTTGATCCAAAGCTGCAGGATCTCCATGGCACAGGGCAACAACAGGATAGCCAGGAGGAGTTTCCATTCCCAGGATCCAATACTGACCATGTCACCGAAGACAGAGATAAGGACTCTGGCTTAATGGACTTAAAAGAGAGTAATGACTCATTGCAATGAACAGCAGCAAAGATGTGTGGACAGAAGGATACACTGCGGGACACACTGTGATACAATTCAGCTTCCATGATGACAGATATGTTTTCTATGCTTTTCTTTCCTTTTTTTTTTTGTTTGTATGTTTTTTGGTTTTTGTTTGTTTGTTTGTTTGTTTTTTGTGGAGGGTTGCAAGATCAAAGGATGGATATTAGAGACTGGGAAGTGAGCAAGACTGGGCAGCATGATGTCAAAATCACAAGGAATCAATAAAAGTGCCTTTTGTGTAACAATAAAGGGGTTTCTGCAAAGCTCCCAAGCAGTCAGTTCATCAGAACTATTTCCGGACTGCTGAGAAGTCTCTTGAAGCCCAAAGTCTTTCTCTCTCCCACCATCATCCCAAGTTACCCAGAACACCAACAACTGTTAGAGCAAACCACAGTGGCAAAAAATGTTCTCACAAGGCATCTATTAATTCAAGAAATAACTGTCAAAATGCAAAAGTATTTTACAACAGAGGAACAACTACCCAAGTGCAGGAGATAGCAGGCATATGGGAGAAAATCTCACCAACTGTGTATCTGATAAAGGATTAACATCTAGAACCTGTAAGAAATGAAATATTAAACACTCAAAGGAAGAAATCCACTCACTCTGAAATTCTGGAATCCTGGGCATTCTCATTCTTTCTCTGACAAACCCCTTCATCCTACACCAGCTGCTGAGCCTGTCTGTGATACTAACTCAAAAGGGTGAGGATCTTCTCATTTCTTCAACTCCTTCCCTGCTCCCCATAGTGACCAGCATGTACAGGCTGCCTGACCTGCTACTTATATCCTGAAGTCAAATGAATGAATGAATGAATGAATGAATGAATGAGAGAAAGAAAGAAAAGGAAAATGCTGCTCCTCGAGTTTCCTTCGGAATCTATTGTTTCTTTTATCAATAAGACCAAGAACCTACAGAAGGGAAATCAGGCTAGGTGACATAAGCCAAACCCCAAACCAAATATGTTTCTCTTCATAATAGGAGTACAGACACATAAACACACTCCTAACTCTCCCACAATAGTTGTAATGAAATTTATTAGTTCATATGGTAACTAAAAAATTAATTAAAAAGGACAGTAAGCTAACACTGTTTACAATTTAAGCCTACCAATTTTAGTGCTTAGTTGAAATTAAGTATCTTCAAAAAGGAGCAAGTATTCAAAAGTGCTACATGAAAAAAGAAGTCTAAATTGATCTATGCTAAGCAAAGAAAATGATCAATAATTTAAAATCTCCCTACAAAGTCCAGTCAAACTTAGACCTTAACTGGCCAGCTCTGACAGTCATTGAATAATGGGGTAATAGCAATCTTATATAAAGACCTTCTGAGTACAGAAAGAAAAACTCTTCTAAGAAATCAATGTTACACTAATAAAAATTAGAGAAAGGCAGTATAAAACATGAAACAAAGTAATGAAGATACATAAACTTCTAACTAAATTAGTCCCCAGACCTTAAAACACAGGCAAATCAAATTCAATGGCTTATAAACAGGAAAATAACCAAGAGTTTACTGTAGAAAACTGTAAATTTGTGGACCAGTGAGATGGCTCAGTTGGTGAAGGCACTTGCTACCAAGCCTTAACCTGAGTGTGATTTCCAGGACCCACAAAGTGAAGGAGAATGGACTCCTGCAAGGTAATCTATATTTCCACCAGTGTGCCTTAGTGCGTGCGTGCGCACGCACGTACGCATGCGCACACACACACACACACACACACACACACACACACAGGTGCACACACAATCTCCCCCTCCTCTAATAAATGTGAAAAAAAAAAGCCAGGCAGTGGTGGTGCATGCCTTTAATCCCAGCACTTGGGAGGCAGAGGCAGGCAGATTTCTGAGTTCGAGGCCAGCCTGGTCTACAGGGTAAGTTCCAGGACAGCCAGGGCTATACAGTGAAACCCTGTCTCAAAAACCCAATAAATAAATAAATAAATAAATAAATTAATTAATTAATTAAATTAAAAAATAAAATTTAACAATTATTATAACTTGTAAAATCAAATATTTTTATTTATATAAGAACAAATTAATTATACTAAATTAATACAACACACTATATTAATAGCATAAAGGAGAGCTGAGCATGGTAGCTCAAACCTATAATTCCAGCAGACAAGAGGCTGAGGAAAAGCAGAAATTTCATGCTAGTGGGGGCTACACTGAGACTGTTCCTAAGAATGAGGATAAAGATGAGGCAAATAAAGCACAGGTGGTGGTGGAGGAAGAAGAAGAAGAAGGGGAGGATGAAGCAACTATGAAATTACCTTAAAATACCGCCAGCAAAGTAGACGAAGACGACAAAGGTCCTGAGATTGATAAAAATTTCCTGTGGAAAACCTACAGGTAGTATTTCTCTCAACAGTAATGACTAAATGCCTTCTCTCTAAGGCAGGAACATCGTACTCAAGACCTTAAGGAGTACAACAAGCAAGGAGAACAGAAGTTGCAAGTATTACGAAAGAAGAAATTGTATCTTTGTTAACAGGTACTATGACGTAATATAGAGAAATCCTATGCTTGGTGTGTGTGTGTGTGTGTGGGTGTGTGTGTGTGTCCATCCACCATGGCCAGCACAGTAATGATCTGCAAGAGATAGGGAGGTAGTTGGATCCAGCACCATTCAGTAGCCAGTGTTGGTTCAAACTTCTGGAATCTGACCCCAAGTAGTTTACTTTAGTCATCTAAGCTCAGTGCTATTTGCAGAATGTTTCCTGGTGATAATTAACTCAGTCCTGTATGCATAGATTGAGACAAATAAGCTCAGATAAAGTTCTTAGGAGGATTGGTATGGCCACTGCACACAGATAATGCAAAGGCTATTTGCACATCCATTCCCAGCCTTCTGGGCAGAAAACAGGCTCTATATCTCTGTTTGAAGAGACAACCATGTGTCTTTAACGTTCTTGGTTTCCCTAGCACTTATCTGAAGCACAGGACCTGCATGCCTCCTACACTCTGTAATGAAGAAAAAGCCAAAGAACTGAGGTATCAGGTGAGTACACAAAAATTAAATTAACTACATTTACATAATCGACAAGGAACTATCGAAAACAAATTAAAAAAAAAAAACTCAGGCAAGGATGAAAGTTGTTTACAGGCAGGCATGGTGTTACTGGGCTCAGCTACCAGGGCCGGAAGCTGAGGTAGGAATGTCAGAACTACAGAGCTGCCCTAGCTTCCTGCACATATTTAAGGGCAGCCTGTGAAATTTAATAAGAGCTTCTCTCAAAATATAAAGATGAAAACAATGAGAGGTAAAAGTGAAAGGGAGGTGGGATATAGCTCAATGACAGAGAATCTGCCTGGCATGTATGAGGCCACAGGTTCAAGGCCAAGTGCTGGGGTTGAGGGGTGTGATGGCTATTCTTCATTGTCACCTTGACTATATCTGGAACCAACTACAACCCAGAAATGGAGGGAACACCTGTGATAGATATTCTGCTTGCTTTGAGGTGGGTGAATCCACTTCTAGTCCAGACCTCTGAGGTAGGAGGTCACACCTCTGATCTAGATTTTGAGGCAGGTAGACTTTAATTCTGGTTTTGTTTTGTTTCTCAAGACAGGGCTTCTCTGTATAGCCCTGGCTGTCCTGGAACTCACTCTGTAGACCAGGCTGGCCTCGAACTCAGAAATCCACCTGCCTCTGCCTCCCAAGTGCTGGGATTAAAGGTGTACGCCACCATGGCCAGGCTTTAATTCTGATCTTGAAGGGAAGACACACTTCTCATCTGGGCCACACCTTCTGCTGGAAGCCCATATAAGGGCATAGAAGAAGGAAGGTTTTGCCCTTTGCCTGCTTGCTCTCACCTTGCTAGCACATCCATTTCTTCATGGGCATGGGAGCCTACATCTTTGGCATTCCACCATATACAGAAGACCAGTGTCTGAGACATGCAGACTTGTGGGACTCAGCAACTACAAGATTCTTGGACTTGCAGTTCATAGCTAGCCATTGTTGGGTTAGGGGAATACAGCCTGCGAGTCATTCCAATAAAATCCCTTTATGTAGAAAGAGATTCATTCTATAAATTCTGTGATGCTAGAGAACCCTGATAGTGGGGGTAAAAAAACCAAAAACCAAAAAACAAATGATTTGAAGGCCCACTGTTTCATTACTACAGCTTTCTGCCATGGCTGAAGCAGTCTGTGAGGCCCACCTGAATCTGAGAACTACTTGGAATGAGGTAGTGCAATTAGAACAGGAGTTTTGTTTTGTTTTGTTTTGTTTTGTTTGTTTGTTCTTTTGGTTTTTTCTTCGAGACAGTGTTTTCCTGTATAGCTCTGGCTGTCCTGGAACTCACTCTGTAGACCAGGCTGGCCTCAAACTCAGAAATCCACCTGCTTCTGCCTCCCAAGTGCTGGGACTAAAGGCGTGTGCCACCACAATCTGGTTTATTTATTTGTATTTTGACAGTCACATGTGCTTTGTGGTTGCTATAATACTTATGCATATTCACCGAAATCTCAATCAAAATCTCAACATGATTTGTTAGAGATGGAGAAGGCAGCGCATGTGTGCATTTGTGGGTGGTGGGTACCAAGTAAGAGCAAAATATGAAAGTGATACAATGATACCATTTTGTATCTATTCATAAAAATTAATTTACAGAAATTAATAGATGGGAAGAGTTAGGGCATAAGACATTAGATTTCTTATAACTTTCTTCCTAGCTCCAACCTGGGAAGGTTTTCTAACTGGCCAGTTTGCACACTTCCATACTGGGAATAACAATAGTCCTTGCCTTACAGATTGTCTTTAGTTTAGGTGATGCAATGTCTGTACTTAGAATGCTGCTCAGCATACCAGTAAACATCACTCATTACACCTTTAGCACTGCTACCTTGCTCCTCCATGTCTAGAAGCTAGATGCTTCTAGACCTAAGTTTACTTTCATGTTCTGCCCATCACTTGCATGGATGTATAATCTTGTCATTTTCTCTCTTGATGAGATTGTTTTTTAATCTACAAAATGACAATAACGATAGAAGCTATTTCTGTTTTGTTTCTCAAGACAGGGCTTCTCTGTATAGCTCTGACTGTCCTGGAACTCACTCTGTTGACCAGGCTGGCCTCGAACTCAGAAATCCACCTGCCTCTGCCTCCCAAGTGCTGGGATTAAAGGCGTGCACCACCACTGCCTGACTAGAAGCTATTTTATAGGATTGTTTGACAGTCATAAATGTCAAAAACTTTTTTAAAAAAGGAAATGACTATAAAAATTATCTGAAGGCTGAAGTTGTGGGTTAGTGGTAGAGTCCATGCCTAACACTTGTGAGGATGTGAATTTAATTTACAGACCTGCAAACAAAAAGCACAGAGCCGAAGGCCCTGAAAGAACTTTGGTCATGATTGTAGTCACAGAACATCTATCTTACCTACATCAGGGCAAAAGAAAAAAGAGAATGAAAAAACAAAAAGAAAAGAAAAAGAAAAAAAGAAAAGGCTCATTACTGCTTCATCCTGTCTGGTCCTGACTTAAACCTCAACAATGACATTGTTAGTGTAAGACACCCCTAGATTTCTCCAAATTCGTTTCTTGAGGTCAGAATCCTTCTACTAGATGATCATTACAGATTTAAGGTACTTCTGGGAATTAAAAACTACCACTGTTTGTGTACTAAATGACTATCAAGTTAGAGAAAGAAATCATTGTTAAGTTGATCTATACAAAAGTTGTATCTTAGTTGGGGTTACTATTGCTGTGATGAAACTCTATGACCAAAAGCAACTTGAAGAAGAAAGGGTTTATTTTGCTCACAGATCATCATTAAAAGCATCAAGGGCAGACTCCTGTAGGACAGGAACCAAGAGTCTTGCTCTTCATAGCCTGCCCAGCCTTCTTTCTTATAGAACCCAGGACCACCAGCTCAGGAATGGCACCACCCACCATGGGCTAGGCCCTATTCCATTGATCACTAATTTTAAAAATGCCATACAGCTGGATCTCATGGAGACATTTACTCAATTGAGACTTGCTCTCCTCTGATGGCTCTAGCTTATGTCAGGTTGACCAGGCAGTACAAGATGAAACCAATTATTTAATAAATGTACAGAAGGAAGTGGTGTGAGGGAAGGTTTATGTTCAAAAGAAGTACCAATGCAAGAATGGAGTCTATTCTTTATTAATATCTAGGTGACATTCAAACTGTTTTAACAACAACAACAAAAAGACAAATAGACACTAAGCAAACAGACACTAACCATGGGGAGTCCTTAGTGCCAAATACCATCTGCTCTACTCTACCTTGAGGTTTAAAAATGCTTCCCACATGTGAGAATTGCTCAAATACAGTATTTCATGAAAACTTACAAGGACCATTTACCTACCTACAAAATCTTCCATCCCTTTGATCCCTCCCTCCATTCCCATGGAGGTGATCTCTTGACCCCTCAAATGCCCTTTCCCATTTAGACATCCTCCATGTCTTTTCTAATTTCAGTTTTTAATACAAAAATATACATATATTCGAAATAAGATGTTTAGGGCTTTAAAATGGAAGAGACATTTCCTATCATTTTAAGTAACGTTAGCTTCTTCTTCTGAGACTTACAAAACATAGTTGTCTCCAAGTAATGGTTGTAACGTTTTCTGATGTAACAATTAGATATACCCCAGCGATTTCATGCGTGTATTCCTATTGATTTAAAATGTTTATGCTATTGATTGCTTTCTACATTTTTAGCTTTTCTCATTCTCCATCCTTACACACATGTATTTCTTACCACACAGCCGTCCAAAAGAACTGTGATCTGTCTACGCCTGTACAGTCATCATCAGGACACTGACACCATCATCCTGACGCTTTGTTTTGATTTTCCTTTCCATTAGATTTACTACTGTACTTAGGGCCTTCCTCTGCTGGATGCCTTCCTTCCTTGGGAGGGGCACACTCTGTGGTTTCCTAAGTAACAGTATGTGGGAAGTGCTCTTGTGAGCATCTGGCTGATGGTGGGATGGATGCCTTTTAAGATGGAGAGGATTTACTAAAGCAAAATGGCTGCTCTAAACCGGCTCTGAGCCCAATATCTGATCCCTGCTTACTTCTGGGAAGCTGTAGGGTCTTCTTTGTCCTCAGTGTTCTCATTTTTTTTACAATGTGCTTGACATGGGTGAGTCTTCATCCCTGTGCTGGCAATCCTGTGGGGTCTTTCAGTCTGAATGCACATCTTCTACACAGGGGATATATCCTATGTGCTTCTACACTTCTGCCTTCCTCAAATGACCTCTGCACTCATCACTCCAGTGCTGGCCTTTTCAAATGGCTCCCTGCTTACTCACACTTTTTCCCTGTAGGTTCCATTTTACCCATTTTTTTGTACTTTTATTATACTCATCTGCTACAAAGTGAGTTGTTTTTGTTTTTAAGTCTCCTAAACGCTTTGTGGACAGGGTTCTCTTGCTCACTTTCAAAACCTCCTTGTTTCCTTCAGAATACCTCTCTTGTAGCTTTGCTTGTTTGGGGGCAATGCTGATGATGATCCCACATCGACTTCCAAATTGATTTATGCTAAACGATAAGGTATTTGATCTTGTGTTAGCAACTCTGGACAGAAACTTGGCCAGATTGAGGCATCTATCTATTAATGAAAACCAACTTTCCTATAACCCTCAAAGCACTTGGTGCAGTTTTCTTTTCATGCCTTCAAAGGCTAAAGCTTAAAGCACCACACACCAAGAATTTACAGTACTTTCCCAGCTCCAAAACTCTCAGGATTTATCACTGACTGGAGTTTGGGAAACCAGGGTTAAAAATCCCAGTTTCTAATCAGTCTAGTTGATAATTCTCTACTTTCCTACGCTTAAATGGCTTGGCTCTCATTCTCCTGAGATCTAGTAAGGAACATATACTGAGCACTCTCACACTCTCATTGCCTGAGTGCGACTGTACCAAGCACTGCTCAATTAAGAAAACCCCTTATTTTCAATCCCGTGAGACCAAACTACGTGAATGGGAAAGCCCTTCCTTTTTTTAAATGCTCACACTTAGGCCATGCATGTTAGTGTTCCCCTCACTCCCACTGAGGTCCCCATACTGAACTGGCTTTTGAGACAGAACTGTTCCCTCAGTCACATCTCATTTCCACCATCCAAGATCATTCCCTTGACCAATGTGGACTTAAACATCAAGTCATGGTCTCTTCATGGTAATGATAGTTTCTTGTAGGAGGCATTAGGTCCTTGTAGGAAACCAGGAATGTTAAATGCACAGTTGTCTCTTCAAAGAGAGAGATGTATAATCTGTTTTCTGCCCAGAAATCTGGGCACAGATGTGGTTAATAGCCCGGTGACCCTTGTGTCATCTATAAGGCCTGGCCACACTGGCTCCCCCAGACCCTAATCTTGAGCTTGTCTGTCTCATTCCATTGTAGTTTCCTCCCCTAGACCCTTATATGAACTTGTTTGTCTAAAGCATATTTCCTCAGCTAATCTATAGAGCCCAAATTTATGTAAAATATCACTTGTACATTAAAAGATTTTTAATGTATAAATGTCTTAAGTTTTGTTGTGCACCCAAGATTGAGTTAATTATCACCAGGAAATTTTTTTCCAAATTCTGTTGCACTTAAATATGCCTAAAATAAACTACTTGAAGCAGACTCCTAAAATCTGAACTAACACCAACTACCAAGTTGTGTTAAACCAGTGGTTCTCAGCCTTTATAACACTATAGTCATTTAATACAGTTCCTATTATTGTGGTAACACCCAACCATAAAATTATTTTCATTGTCACTCATAACTATAGTTTTGCTGTTGTGAACCATAAATATCTGTGTTTTCCATGGCCATAGGTGACCCCGTGAGAGGATTTTTAGTGCCCCAAAGGGGGTCACAAACCACAGGTTGAGAAGCACTATATTAAGTAGAACTGCCTTATTTCTCCCAGATCGACATTCTCCTGGCTTTGGTGATCACAAGGATACCCACAATTCCAGCAGGTTTCAGGAAGGAAACAAACTGTCTGTTCACTTCTTTCTGGAATATGCAGTTTTTGTTTTTAATTTTCATACATGGCATGTTTATCTGAAACTGCTCCTCTCATCTGACATAATTTATGGTGGCGACATTAGGCAAACTGTTTAGATAATGAGGACAAAGGGAAAATCACTTGAAATTGAATCAACAGAATACTTTGAAAAATAGACAACATGGTATGTTCTAGTTCAGAAGGCCTGGACTCTATCTCAGGTCTATTGCTTTCATCTTACAGAAGGATACTGTTTCACTCTAGTACATGAATTGTTTTCCATCACGGCTAATGCACTCGATGAGACTGCTATCCTCTTTGACCTTCAATTAGAAGCAGCTTTTAGGTTAGAGATAACAGTGCAGATTTATGCTTTTTCTTGACAGCAAATCATCTATTTACTTAATGAAATGTAGTGACTTTTCCTACGTGTATTCTAACCAAAGCTTTTCTATTACAGCTGCATATGAGTGTGTATGTGCAAACTGTAAATGAATTTTTAATATACTGATATCTACATCTCCTTTCAGACATCTGGACTGTGTTAATATTCACTTAGCAGCCCACATCATTCAGAAGACAGGAAATTAATCTTCCGGAGATGAGAGATCAGATGGTGCTGGAGAGCTTGAGGCATCCATCTCTTAATGAGAAGCACCTTTATACAACATGGTCCTGTCACTCTCAAAATAAGGCTCAGAGAACCACATACCAGTAATTTACAATACTTTTCCAGATCCAAAAATGTCAGGATTTACCACTGTTGAGACCTGCTCCTTTTAACATAACTGAAGGCATTTTGTATTCTGTCTCCATTTTGTTCATAAGGTGAAATTAAGTTCAGGTTCTCAGACTCTACTTCTCAGAAGTAATTATCCATAGCTGACACTGAAAAATGTTACTAATAAGCCAAAAAGTTATGGTTGAATCACTTATGTCCTGTTATCTCAATGTACTGATATTCCCTTATGCACTACCTGTCTACCATCCCTCTTACCGCACTCAGGACCAATCGGTTTAAAGGTCAGTTAATAATACTCTGTCTAGTAAGCCAAAATGTTATATCATTTCACTGCTTGCTGTTAAACTTTAGAACCTGTTTTTTCCTCTAAAATGCCTGCTCTAAGAAATGTTTGATGTCATAGTTTCAACCAGTTCTGAACGATGCCCCCAGCCTGACAAGTATTTCAGTGTGAGTTCAATAAATTACCCTTGCTTAACTGAGATCAGTGTTCGTATGGTTTGTGTGGCATTTCCTGAACCCCAACACCATCAACAGGATTATTATACTGGTTTCTAACCAGTCTAGGTGATCACAGCCATGATACTCAGCTAGTCTCTCCTCTCCTATAACAATAATGCCTACCATTCATAAAAAAAAAAAAAAAAAGGCAAACGTGTGTGTGTGTGTGTGTGTGTGTATACACTCACATGCATAGGCATGCTCATGTGTCAAGCTCTGTATGTGGCTATCAACTTGCTGGAGTCAGTTCTCTCCTTCTAGCATGTAAGTAGGATTCAGGGGTCACAATCGGGTTGTCAGGCTGGTGAAAAATGCTTTATCAACTAGGCCAACTCATTGCTTCCCCACAGCTCTTTGACTCTTGACTTCATATTGCTGGTGATAATAAAGATAAATAAATAAAATATTTTTTATTTCCAACAATTTAATATATTTAAATATCAATATAAATTATTTTTTTATTTTTAAGACATATTTTCTCTGAGTAAAAAGAGGGTATTTTAGTTTTTTGATGACCTTGAATTGCTGCCACAACCTCCTAAGAGCTGGGATTATAGGTTCATGCCATGTAACTTTCAAATTATTTTGCTTTTTTCTTTTTCTTTCTGTTCACTATGTAGAACAAGCTAGCCTCCAACTCAGCAATCTGCCTGCCTATCTCTCAAGTGCTGGGATTAAAGATATGTGCCACCATACATAGCCAATGTAAATTTTAGGTTTTTCCATGAAACCATCAATTTTAAGAAGAAATATAGTAATAAAAATATATCTAATGTAAATGTATAATTTCCATTTTTGTTTTATATTTTTGCTTGTTTGTTTTGTTTTTGAGCCAGGGTCCCACTATGTAGTTCTGGCTGTCCTAGAATGCCCTCTGTAAATCAGGCTGGTCTTGAACTCACAGAAATCCACCTGCCTCTTCCACCCAAGTGCTGCAGTTAAAGGTGTGTACCACCATACCCAGCTTATAACTTTCAAAGCAGACTCCCCTCTAGAGCAGTTTTTAAAAAGAAATCCTTAGACTTAAAACCTTTAATGAAGAGACCTGTTAGTTGGTTGTAAGGGAATAAAATCTCATACTATTAAATATTATATACTATATCTGTGGGCTAAATGTATCTCTGTAAAATATTTCACTCTTGGCATATTGCTTAGTAAGCATCATTAAAATGCAGCAACTGGGAGGCAGAGGCAGGCAGATTTCTGAGT
>NW_022196914.1:42675719-42691205 GCF_008632895.1 Mastomys coucha | reverse complement strand
AGATATGTCTTTCCTTTAAAATAAAAAAATGTAGCAACTGGATTTTTCTCAATATTACAAGGGAGTTTATAGGCAATTTAAGGTTATTAACACAGAAAAAGTGACTTTTATGATCCATCTATGATTTTCATAAAGTATCTCATGAGTAGAATTTTTCTGTATTCTGTGTGCTTTCATCTTTTATGCCTTGGTGTAAGTCCTGGGTTTGACTATGATTCTGCCTAGTGAGACACTGAATCAGGGCTCTCTGGCCTCACTTCAAAAGTTTTATGTGGACAGAATCTACAAATAAATCCACTAACAGTCATGGGCTCTGCCCGGTCCTGTCGGAGTTCCAACTTCCAGTTTGCACTTACACTAGCAGAAGTTGCAGATCAGCACTCTGGGCCCCACCCTGTCAGAGCTCTTCCTTCTGGCCTGAGCCTTCACCTACTGCAGTCAGGGATCAGCACACTGCATCTCACCCCACAGCTCTGTCTACCTCCCAGGAGCCCTGCTCCAACCTGCAACACCCAGGCCAGCCAACACCAGAGACAATGGCGAAACCTATTGCAAGAACATAATCAAGACAAGCCATCAAACACCATCAGAACTCAGCTTCCGTACTACAGCAAGCACTAGATATCCTAACACACCTGAAGAGCAAGACTGTGACCTTAAATACCATCTCATGAAGATAACAGAGGCCTTTAAAGGAGATATAAATGATTCCCTTAAAGAAATATAGGAAAGCACAGTCAAACAAGTAGAAGCTCTTAAAGAGGAAACAAATAAATTGCCTAAAGTAATCCAGGAAAATAAAAACTGGTGAAGGAAATGAATAAAATAGTCCAAGACCTAAAAATAGAAATAGAAGCAATAAAAAGAACACAAATGGAGGTAAGGCTGGTGATGGAAAACCTAGGAAAGAGAACAGATGCAAGCATCACCACCAAAATACAAGAGATAGAAGAGAGAAACTCAGGCATAGAAGATAACATCGAAGAAATGAACTTATCAATCAAAGAAAATGTCAAATGTAAAAAATTCCTAACTCAAAACATGCAGAAAATCTGGGACACTACGAAAAGACCAAACCTAAGAATAATAGGAATAGAAGTAGGTGAAAATTCCAATTCAAGTGCCAGAAAACATCTTCAACAACATCATAAAAGAAAACTTCTCTATAGAAAGAGATGGCTAGAAATGTACAAGAAGCTTACAGAACACCAAATAAGCTGGAGTGGAAAAGAAAATCTGCCTGTTACATAATCAAAATACTAAATATAAAGGCAGCCCTATCAGAATTACACGTAACTTCTCAACAGAGAATCTAAAAGCCATAGATCTTGGAAAGATGTCTTGCAGACTCTAAGAGACCACAGATGCCAGCCCAGACTACTATACCCAGCAAAACTCTCAATCACCATAGATGGAGAAACCAAGATTCCATGACAAAATTTAAGCAATATCTTTCTACTAATTCAGATCTACAGAGGATACTAGGAGGAAGACTCCAACACAAGGAGGGAAACTACACCCAAGAAAGCACAAGAAATTAATCATCTCACATCAAAAGCAAAAGAAGAGAATCATATATACACATAATAACACCTCCAACAACAAAATAGGAACTAACAATTATTGGTCATTAATAAATTTCAATACCAATGGCCTCAACTCACCAATTAAAAGACACAGATTAACAGACAGGATGCATAAAGGATCACTCTGCTGCATACAAGAAGCACTCCTCAGCAAGAAAGATAGACACTACCTCAGAGTAAAGGACTTGAAAGAGATTTTCCAAGCAATGGGACCCAAGAAACAAGCTGGAGTAGCCATTCTAATATCTAATAAAATAGACTTTTACCCAAAAGTTATCAAAAGAGATAGGGAAGGAAAAATCCACCAAGAGGAACTCTCAATTCTGAATAATCTATGCTCCAAATGCAAGGGCACCCAGATTCGTAAAAGAACCTTTACTAAAGCTCCAATCACACATTGAACCCCACACCATAATGGTGAGGGAATTCAACACCCACTGTCACCAATGGACAGGTTATTGAAACAATGATACTCATAGATGGCATGAACCAAATAGATTTAACAGATATCCACAGAACCATTCACCCCAAAATAAAAGAACATATCTTCTCAGCACCTTACCGCACCTTCTCCAAAATTGACCATATAATCAGACACAAAGCAAGTCTTAAAATATACAAGACGATTGAAATAACCTACCATATTCTATCAGATCACCACAGATTAAGGCTGATGTCAACAACAACAGAAGCAATAGAAAGCCCATATACTCATGGAAACTGAACAACCCGCTACTCAACTCAATGATAACTTGGTCAGGGATGAAATAAAGAAAGAAATTAAAGACTTCCTGGAATTCAATGAAAATGATGACACAACATACTCAAACTTATGGGACACAGTGAAAGCAATGCTAAGAGGAAAATTCATAGCTCTAAGTGCCTTCATAAAGAAACTGGAGAGATCTCTCATACTAGAAAGAAACTTAATAGCACACCTGAAAGTTATAGAACAAAAAGCGGCAAACAAACACAATAGGAGTAGACAGCAGGAAATTGTCAAACTCAGGGTTGAAATCAATCAATTAGAAACAAAGAGAACAATATAATCAATAAAACCAAGAGCTGGTTCTTTAAGAAAAATCAACAAGATAGACAAACCCTTAGCTAAGCTAACTGAAAGGCACTTGGACAGTATCCATATTAACAAAATCAAAACTGAAAAGGAAGATATAACAATAGAAACTGAGTAAATTAAAAAAAAAAATCATTAGGTATTACTTCAAAAGCCTGTACTCCACAAAACTGGAAAACCTAAAATGAATGAATTTTAGGAGAGATACCACACACCACAGTTAAATCAAGATCAGTTAAACTATCTAAACAGTCCCATAGCCCCTAAGGAAATAGAAGCAGTCATTAAAAGTCTCCTAACCAAAAAAATACCCAGGACCAGATGTTTTTCTATAAGATTTTCAAAACAGAACTAATACCAATACTCCTCAAACTATTTCACAAAGTAGAAAAAGAATAGTGACAGGATTAAAATAGTAAAAATGGCCATCTTACTAAAAGCAATCTACAGACTCAATGCAATTCCCATACTACCTAATTCACTCTATGAGGCTACAGTTACCCTGATACCCAACCACACAACTCAACAAAGAAAGAGAACTTCAGACCAATTTCACTTATGAACATTGATAAAAAAATACTCAATAAAATTCTAGGAAACCAAATCCAAGAATACATCAAAAACATCATTCACCACAATCAAGTTGGCTTCATCCCAGGGATGCAAGGATGGTTCAATATACAGAAGTCATCAACATAATCCACTTTATGAAACAAACTGAAAGAAAAAAATCACATGATCACCTCACAAGATGCTGAAAAAGCCTTTGACAAAATACAACACCCCTTCATAGTAAAAGTCTTGGAGAAACCAGGGATTCAAGAGACATAACTAAATGTAATAAAAGCAATATACATCAAACCAACAGCTACATCAAATTAAATGGAGAGATACTTAAAGCGTTCCCACTAAAATCAAAAACAAGACAAGGCTGCCCACTCTCCTCCTAACTATTCAATATAGTACTGGAAGTCATAGTTAGAGAAATTTGACAACAAAAAGAGATCAAGGGGGTACAAATTGGAAAGGAAGAAGCCAAAGTATTATACATGGATGATATGATTGTATATGTATGTAAGCAATCCCCACAATTCTACCAGAGAACTCCTACAGCTGATAAAAGGCTTCAGCAAAGTGGCTGGATATAAAATTAACTCAAATAAATCAGTAGCCGTCTTTTATACACATGATAAATGGGCAGAGAAAGAAATTAGGGAAATAACACTTCACAATAGCTACAAATAATATAAAATATTTTATGTAACTCTAACCAAGCAAGTGGAAGGTCTGTATGATAAGAATTTCAAGTCCCTGAAGAAAGTAATTGAAGAATATATGAAAAGATAGAAAGATCTCCCATGCTCATGGATCAGTAGGATTAAAATAGTAAAACTGGCCATCTTTCCAAAAGCAATCTACAGACTCAATGCAAATCCCATCAAAATCCCAGCACATTTTTTTTTTTTACAAATCTTGAAAGAGCAATTCTCAACTTCATATGGATAAACAAAAAACCTGTGGTAGTCAAAACAGTCTTGAACAATAAAAGAACCTTTGGAGAAATCACCATTCCTGAATCAAACTCTACTACAGAGCAATAGTGATTTAAAACAACAACAAAAACAAAAACACATGGTATTGGTACAGAGACAGACTGGTCAATGGAATAGTATAGAAGACCTAGAAATAAACCCACATACCTATATTCAACAAAGAAGCTAAAACCATATGATGGAAAAAAGAAAGCACCTTCAACAAATGGTGCTGTTCTAACTGGATGTCTGCATGTAGAAGAATGAAAATAGATTCATATTTATCTCCTTGCACAAAGCTCAAGTCCAAGTGGATCAAGGACCTCAACATAAAACCGGATATACTAAATCTAATAGGAGAGAAAGTGGGATACAGCCTTGATTACATTGGTACAGGAGACAATTTCATCAACCAAACACTAATGGCTTAGGCTCTAAGTCAAGAATTGATAAACAGGACCTCATGAAACTAAAAAGCTTCTGTAAGGCAAAGGACATAGTTAATAGGACAAATCATCAACCTACAGATTGCGAAAAGATCTTCACTAACTCCACATCCGACAGAGGGCTAATATCCAAAATATATAAAGAACTCAAGAAGTTAAACTCTAACAAACCAAATAACCCAATTTAAAAAATGGAGTATAGAGCTAAACAGAGAATTCTCGATAGAAGAATCTTGAAAGTCTGAGAAGTACTTAAAGAAATGTTCAATGTCCTTAATCACCAGGGAACTGCATATCAAATCAAACCTGAGATTCTATCTTACACCAATCAGAATGGCTAAGATAAAAAACCTCAAACAACAGCAGATGCTGGAGAGGATGTGGAAAAAAAAGAACACTCCTCCATTGCCGGTGGGATTGCAAACTTGTACAAACACTCTGGAAATCAATCTGGCAGTTTCTCAGAAAATTGGAAATAGTTCTACCTGAAGACCAAGCTATACCACTCCTGGGCATATACCCAAAAGATTCTCCAACATACCAGAAGCTCCACTATGTGCTCCACTATGTTCATATTGGCTTTATTCGTAATAGCCAGAAACTGGAACCAACCCAGATGTCCCTCACCTGAAGAATGGATACAGAAAATGTGGTTCATTTACACAATGCAACAGTATCTAGCTATTAAAAACAAGGACATCATGAATTTTACAGGCCAATGGATGGAACTAGAAAATATAATCCTGAGTGAGGTAACCCATACCCAAAAGGGCAGTCATGATATGCACTCAAGAAGTAAACAGAGGAATGGAGGCCAGGGTCAGGGGGTAGGATCAGGTACAGGGATAGATAGGAGTGAGGCTCAGAAGGCCAGGAGAATGGATGTAAACCTTCAGCTGTGGGGATGGGGGTGTGAGCTGGGGGAGGGGAGAGGAGAATCTCTAGGCTATCCCATAGGGGAGGCTCCCAGGAAATCAAAGAGAGTGAGCTTAGCCAAGATTCCGAACAGTGGGGACATGAAATTAGCAGAGGCCACCTCTGGTAGCCAGACAGAACTCCCAGTGGCGGGATAAGGATATCAACCCATCCACAAAACTTTGACCTCAAATTTGTCCTGTCTAAAAGAAATGCAGGGATAGAACAGAGACTGAAGAAAAAGCCAACCAATAACTGAACCCCAACTAGAACCCCATCCTATGAACAAGCACCAATCCCTGACATTATTAATGATACTCTGTTATGCTTGCAGACAGGAGCCTAGCATAACTGTCCTCTGAGAGGCTCTACCCAGCAGTGGACTGAAACAAATGCAGATACCCACAGCCAAACATTGGACAGTGGTCAGGGACTCTTAAGGAAGAGTTCTTCCCCCAAGGGAAGAACTGAAGGCCCTGAAGGGGAAGGGAACTCCACAGGAAGACCAATAGAGTCAACTAACCTAGACCCATAGGAGCACTCGGAGACTGAAACACCAACCAAAAAACACACGCTGACTGAAAAGAGGTCCCAGGCATATACTTAGCAGGCATGCACCTCGGTCTCCATGGCTGCCTAACATGGCCTCAGAGAGAGAGGATGCACCTAATCTGGCAGAGACTTGATTGGCGTGCTGTGTTTCGGGGGGAGGATACCCAGAGGGGCCTCCACCTTCTCAGAGGAGAAGGGGAGAGGGGATGGGAGTAGAGACTCTATGAGGGAGGGAGCAGGTAGTTTGGGGGATGTAAGTAAATAAATAAGTAAATCCTAAGACAAAAATATAAAATTGATACATCAAATATTGCTGTTGTTGCTAATCAGTCTAATTAGTGCAGTTCAGCATGGGGAGAAGGGGGTTGGGAACCTACTCTATTTTGCTCCATTCTATCAATTTCTTAGGACCAAGAGAATGAAGTCTGCATTAACACACACGTTCTCCACCGGAAACAACTCCCTTATTGATCTTTCCTAGGCCTTGCTCTCATCCAGACCAGTTATTTGTCATAATTCTACATTTCTGTTCACTATCAAGCCTTTTTTCTTGTGAGGCAATAAGCAAACAAACCCATCTGAAAGGTAAGGATGGATGAAACGGAGCCAAAGCTTTCTAAGCCTACAGGTGGAACTGATAGGCACTCTGCAGTGAGCACTGAGCAGGCAGATGAAGTCAGCAGTTTTCAAAGCACGGAGCCTAACACTCTTCACAAGGTGCCATTTCTTAAAAGCCTACTCGTTACAAAAGCTGGAAATGTTCAGCCGGTACTTGGGAAAAGAATGGAAAATCTCCAGTCACAAGTCTCTGCAGTGTTACTACTGTAGCTGACTGACTGGGGATGGTGTAAGCTTTCAAAGAGACAGCCACACAGTAGCAGCGCGCATCTCCTTGCAGAGAAGCCTGCCAGGGCCTAGGCTCTGCTCAAGCTGGCTTTCACGCAGCAAAGGGGGAAACAGAATATTCCCGCACTGTACCCCAACAGTGCCACGGAGGTCTGCAACATGCTGTACACGCTCTCCAAGCCCCTCCCTCAGTGACAGCGCGCGCCCGCGGGGCCCATTACCATCCTGCAGAATGAGGGTGGGTTGCACTGCCTGCACTCGGAACTGCCTGGCCCTCCAGCCAGGGCTAGGCGCCCGCACCACCTCGCTGTCAGAGAGCCAGGTCACGGTCTCAAAGTTGTCCCCGCGAGCCAGGGCCTCGGCCTCGGCGCGGTGCACAGCCACCTGGTCGAACTGATAGAGACCGCCGGAGTGATCAAAGTGCACGTGGGTGGCCACGGCCAGGAGCGGCCTGCGCCCTGCATCCTCTTTGGACCCGCAATCCTGCAAGAGGCCCGAGGAGTAGAGGTACTCCGGGAGGCTGCGCAGCCCCAGGCCCGTGTCGATCACCACGTCCTGCTCCGAGCCGCGCACCAGCCAAATGTTGGCCCGGTTGCCTGACTCGTAGAACCGTTCTTGAATCCAGAAGATGCCATCGCCCAGAGACTTGTGGGCATACCACTCGAGCGCGGACATGCTGCTGCTGCGCAGGGGTGCGGCCGGGCAAGGTGGGTGTGCCTCCCACAGGCAATCCAGAACTCGCTGTTGCTGCTGCAGAGCTCGAGGTGCTACTCTCAGCACTGGGGGAGGTGCGATCGAGGGGCGGGGATCCGGAAGGGAGCGCGGATAGGACGCCGCGACAGTGCCCTCCTATCCGAGCCGCAGAGCGCAGACTGCAACCCAGCTGCCGCAGCTTCTGCAGCCGCAGAGCCTAGGCGGTAACGCAGGCCGCGGAAGCGGGGCGGAGACACCGGGCAATGCTCTGCTCGGGGGTTCTACTGCAGGGGCCAGGAGAGATGCGTGGGAAGCGACAGGCCCGCCCCGACAAGGGCAGCGGACGCTGTGCTGTGCACTCGCCGCCGGAGCCCAGAGTGAGGCTGAGCCAGTTGAAGGCTGACTACGGCGCCTGCCAAGGGCTAAAAAGCTCTCTTTCGGGGGTGTGGCCTCGCAGAGAGTGGGCGGGGCTTCCAGTGCGCTCGCCTGCGCTGTAGCCGCGTGCAGAGTGGTGCGCGTTGCTCGGGCGGTAGGATCTGCAGCTCCTTGCTGGCTGGTCTGCCTGTTTTCCTGCCATCTCTGCTTCACCGTGTGCCTAAGCCTCGAGACTTGGCTTGCAGGTAACTGGAAGCTACCCGGTTCTGGGTGGAGGTGAAGAGGGTAGAAGGGAGTTGATGGGGCACGTGGAGAACGTGGTGGCCGGGTATCCGGAGCCAACATTTATCAAAGCCCCTCTGGAGTGACTTTGGGAGGTAGCCTTACCTCCCCAAAGCCTGCTCCTGCCTCCTTCCAAACCGTTTAAAGTTTTCGTAGCCAGATCTTCCAGCCTCCCGGTGGGTTTTTTCTCTGTGAGAAAGCTGGGGGTTTATCTTCTTGCAAGAGAAGACTATGTAAATCCGGTGGCTGTTTTTTGTTCATGCAAAGTTTGGCGGCAGTTTGCTGATAAGGGCATACTTATCATCGCTTCTGTATTCTTAATTAGAGAGGGACTGGTGATAAATTTTTTCTTTAAAAAAGGAAAACCTAAATGACCGTCATAGTTCTGTTTGGTTCTTTGCCCTTTGAAGAGAGCAGAGAAAGTTAAGAGCTTAAGGAAAGGCGGAACACTTTGAGGGGACAGGAAAAGTGGATATGACTGGGTGTGGCCTTGCAAGCCACCGAAATCACCCCACTGTCAATATCAAGTCCCTGTGTGCTTGCACCCCAACCACTAGCTATTGATGCATCTATTTCGGATTCAGAAATTCCCTTGAGAATTTGACTAACCTTCAGAAATTATAAAGAGACCCACGGGATAGCATTATAAAGGATAATTAGGAAAATCCTTCCTGTGGCATCTCCTAATAAGTCTTTCTTGGAGGGAGAGGTGTATTCTTCCTACACTCCTAAACTCTCTGGTGGGTGTAGGAGCAGGTCGCTGCCCTTTTGAGTATTTTGCTAATCTTGTCAATTAGTCAGTTACGGAATTGGGACCATTCTTAGCACTAGTGCCTGAGCTAAATGATGTGTGACAAGCAGAAAACTGTGTTTTTTTTTTTAAAAAAAAAAAGTCTGGCCGGGTGGTGGTGGCGCACGCCTTTAGTCCCAGCACTTGGGAGTCAGAGGCAGGCGGAGGATTTCTGAGTTCAAGAGGCCAGCCTGGTCTAGAATTCTACATGTAGATGGACTACTGAACAATTGCACTGGCCATACGAAGGTATTCTCCACAGAGAAACACTATGCCCTCTGTACTTTGTTTCTGCTGCAGAAGGGAGCCACTTGGTAAGATGGCACAGTATTGTTCCTTGACCATAAGCTCAGAAAGGATTCAGTGGTGATTAATTACTTGGCTTGTGCCTAGCTCTAGAGTCCTTTGGACCTACAGTTCCCAAAGGCTCCTTTTTACTTTTCAATATGACGCTGCTTCTCATCTTAATGAAATTTAAGCTCAAGTAGTCCTGAAAGAGGCAGGACTTCTTCAACTAGTTTTTCTGGCCTGGTTCCTGCCTCATTTTCACACCACCTGTCAGGTTCTGACAGGTTCTCGAAAGTATATTTTGCCCACTTCCCATATTCAAGCGTGAACTCCATAAGAACAGAGATGTTATTTTGTTTGCCTCTATTCCCAACACAGAGGGGATGATTTGACCCAGAGGTTAGGGTTAGTCTTAATAAAGACTTCAGTGGATAAATGAAGACCTTCCTTGGGGAGGCAGACAACCAGCCGTTACGTGGTGAGAAGCAGAAGTTAAATGTCCTAAGCTCTGTTAACTGAAGAGAATGACATAGTAAAGATTGGCAGACTTCTGTTAAATTGACGTGATGAATTGAGAGTAGTGGGATCTGGACATAAAATGTCTAGTAAGTTTCAGAGGGCCAGATGGCTGATGCTAAAGGCCTGAGCTAAGGAAGAAGAAAGGAGAATGATAGAGAACACACAGCTAATAGTCTTCTCTTAGGTGATCAAAGGAGACAGCCAGAGTAGAATGACTCGGGCTCTTGATTAGAGCATGTTTAGGGCATTCTTCAGAAAGATAGATACTGTGACCTGGCTTTTGCTGTCTCCCCTGGCCATCAGCTATTTGAACCTTTATTCATCTCCTTAAATGTGCAAGGTTGTGTGTACAAGAGGATGATACATTTAAGTCACAATCATAACTCACACCATTTTAGATCTAGGAAGAAATGCAGAGATTAGCTCACAACCTTCCAGAAGATTGTGTTTAGAGTTGGTTAGGATAGACTTGAACAACACCCATTTTCAGATCTCTTGGGACTGATTCTGAACGGGAGTTTTGAGGCAGCACCCTGAGCTGGAAGTGAGGCAGCATCCTGAGGTGAAAGCAGTGCTGCGTTGTCGATGTTGTGTCTTCAGTTTCAGACTTGGGGGCTGGAAAGATGGCTTAGCAGGGAAGAGCTCACTCATGTTACTTCTGTAGAGGACCTGACTTCAGTTCCTAGCAACCACAGCAAGTGGCTCACAAGCACTGGTGGCCTGACATCCTCTTCTGACCTCCATGGGCACCTGCATTCCTCTGCACATACTCACACATAGTTTAAGATTTTGAAATTCAGAACTTTTTGCAGTTGTCCATTTCCCTCATTGGTCTGGGATACAAAAATAGGTTGTCAACGACTTTAGATATGTGCTTCCAGAAGTAAAATATAGGTAGGGCGTTGAAAGGCCCTCCTGAGGCTAATTCTTCTCCCGCCTTTGATAGGAATTGTTTGAGACTATCAGATGGCCTTTATAACCTTTTTACTCAACTACAAAATGAGATTTAATCTACTGTGATTCTTAGTTTAGCTAGGACCACATAATGAGGTCTTGGAACGAGTCACTTATTGTACATAGAGATGCCAAAATATTTGAAAAGAATGGATGTTTTGAAGGAAGAATTAAGAATTAATTGGATTGGGCCATTCTAAACAGATTTGGCTAATGAGGAAATACAGAGATAAAAAACTCCTCATTCACAAAGTTTGGAAGCTGGGGTGATGTCCCATCATCTATTAAGGATGTTGAAATGGAAAGATTATAAATTCAGAGCCCGCCTAGGCTATAGAAAGGGCTCAAGTCAAGTCTGGAAAACTATCAAGTCTTTGCCTCAAGAAGTAAATAGGTAAATAAATAAAAATTAGGAGGCTGAGGATAAAGTTTAGTAGTGGACGTTTGCTAGTGTGTGTGTGAAGCCCTGGGTTCAACCCCTCTTCTTCCCATGACACACCTTTCCTGGAAAACCAAAGTCAATGTATTAGATAAATACATCAAATAAACGGCTTAAGTGACTGATGCCTAGGTCTCACTTGTGAACCTTTCTTTTCATGATTTAGTTTCTGGCTCCAGGGGGAGAAAATGAATTAAGAGACCAAGTGTTCTATGTATAGGAGTACCACGTCTGGGTCATCAAACTGAAGAATGGCTTGTAGGCCAGTGTGCCTAGTAACCAGAATGTCTCAAGAGCTAGTGTTTGATTTTTCTACAGGTTACATTTATTGTTGTTATCAATTTATGCCCAGTGACTGCAAGATTAAAAATAGGAAGTTGAAGTCTGCAGAGCTTATTTCTGGGGCCATATTCCATTAAACAATGTTAATTGAGATACTCTTAGAGTTTAATTTTCCAAAACATTTCCTGGGCCCAACTTCAAAGATGATGGTTTATTGGGTTTGAGAACTAAGTTCTCAGGACTCAATATGGACTTTTATTATGTTTGAGAACTAAGTTCTCAGGACTTTTATATTTTATATTGCACAGGTAATTCCTCTGATCAGGCAAATTTGGTAAACTTTTCCTGACTAGCTAATCTCTAGTTAGTGACAGATCCTAGATTGGAATGTAGCACAGGTCTTGGCCATGTTTATTGGGCTACTACAGGTGCTGAGCAAAGGTGTAAGCCCCCTTACTCTACAGATGTCATACGTGAAAGACCAGCTTTCTGTAGACTCAGCATGGTAGAGTGTGACTCAGCAATTGGAATGAAGCCATTGTGTGTGATATTTTACCTCTTTTAGACTAACGCAGATGGGATGAGCTTTGAAATTAAAATGAATTTCCTAATGGATTTTGTTTTTAAGGTAACTGGCCTTTGAGAAAAATTAATCCCTAGTAGAGTTCCAATCAACAAAATGGGAAAATTATAAAAATGTATGCCATGCATCATTCAAGTCCACAGGCTTATAAAAAATGTATAGCACCATTTTGCAATCTACAGTGGAATAGCAGGATGTAGCAAGTAGGTGATACTGATGAGCATCCTGTACTAAGCAAGAAAGACCAGTGGTAAGTAAGCCACAGACCATCCTGAGTGTCACCAAGAGCGGGACTAAATGTATATCTTCTGATGATACAGTGAGAAAACAGTATTTCTTAACTATCCTAGAAGCAAAAGTCAATCCAAAATCTGAATTAGCGGCTAATGTACCTGTTCATAGGAAATCATAGTCAACGGAATGCATTAAGCTACTTAAGTGTGTGACTTTTTTTCCAACCCAGAATATGGGAGGTTGTTGCTAATTTTGAGCCGTGCTCAGATGCATTGCTGTCTCTGGGGAAGTATGTTAGAAAGTTCTTGGGTCCTGCTCAGGACCATCAGAACATAAGCAGAACCTTCATGTTCTGATGATGTGCATGTTATAGGACAGCCACCTAGTCATTTCCATAAGTAAATAGTAAGAATAACAGAACAGGAGGCATTCTACAGTTAGAAGGAAGGAAATGTAAAAGACATAATTCCAACTGCTATGTGAATTTTTTGTCTTGAATAAAAAAAAAACTATAAATTCACTTATGTGGTAAGGGAGGAAGTTTGGGTGCTGATTACATAAAAGATGATAGTAAGGAGCTGTAGAGATTATACATGTGATATTATGTGGCTTACATTGATTAATGAGCTCATGGATTAGCAGGTTTTCCTATGGCGTTTTCATACATACTTAGTTGTGGTTGATCCCTCACACCCCTCTCCTGCTCCCCAACCCCAGACTCCTCAGCCCTCCCTTTTCCCCTTCCACTCTTGCTCCCTGTGGGTTCCTCCCTTCTCCTTTAAGGCTTCCTTTCTTCTTCCATCATGGGCCTCATTCTAGTTTCCTGACCACTAACTATACTCACTGCTACAGAAATACATATACATGGAAAATCACAAGCCTGGATCTGCACACAAGAGTATATACAGTACTTATCATTTCCATCCTGGGCTACCTCAATAAATAAAAGTATTTTCTAGCTCTATAAATTTCCCTCAAATTTTATAATTTTATTTTTCATTATTGTACTGGCTGGCTGGTTTTGTGTCAACTTGACACAAGCTGGAGTTATCACAGAGGAAGGAGCCTCTGGTGAGGAAATGTCTCCATGAGACCCAGCTGTAAGGCATTTTCTCAATTAGTGATCAAAGGGGGAGGGCCCCTTGTGGGTGGTGCCATCCCTGAGCTGGTAGTCTTGGGTTCCATAAAAAAGCAAGCTGAGCAAGCCAGGGGAAGCAAGCCAGTAAGTAACATCTCTCCATGGCCTCTGCATCAGTTCCTGTTTCCTGACCTGCTTGAGTTCCAGTCCCTGACTTCCTTTGGTGATAAACAGCAATGTGGAAGTGTAAGATGAATAAACCCTTTCCTCCCCAACTTGCTTCTTGATCATAATGTTTTGTGTAGGAATAGAAACCCTGACTAAGACAAATTGGTAGCAGCCTGTGAGAACCTGACCATGTTTTGGGGAAGAATGTGGAAGGACTTTGGAACTTTGAGCTAGAAGAGTCATTGGAATGTTAAGAGCTCTGTGGGATGTTCTGTAGGAGCTTGGAAGATCATGTTGAGAACAGTGCAGAGATGGAGGCCTGGCTTGTGAAATTTCAGAAGGAAGATTAAAGACTCTTATCAGGGCCATGTTGTTTTGATTGTGAAGGTTCTGTGGTTTTGGTTAGCTGGGGCTGAAGAATCAGCTGTGATTAACAAGATAACAGAACTACTAAATCAAAAACTTTGCATTACTGGGACTATTGATGCTGGCTAGCTGGAGCTAAGAAATTATCGGTGATTAAGAGACCAGCATCATTGAGGTGAAATCTGGGAAGTGTTTTCTGAGAGCACAAAGAGGCTGTGTTCCAGAGATAGCCAAGGTTATCTCTGGATAACCTTGTGCTGTGGCTGGACTTGGTAATGTGTAAGAGTCACCCAGGTGGCACTGGTTTTGAAGGCATGAAGGGGTCATGAAGAGCAGCTGAGGCTCGGCACTGTGAGAGGCCATGGAAGGCCATTGGTGAAGGTGCAGCCTCAGTTACAATTGATGGCCCAGGACTGAAGGGGTCATGGAAAGGAGTTGAGGCTTGGCACCATGAAGAGAGTCTATGAGAGGCTATTGGTAAAGCCTAATTACAGCAGAAGACAGTGTTTTGGAGATGCCAGTACCATGAGGTGATCACCAAGAACAGCAGCAGCAGTGGAGTACAGGCTTCTGGAGCCTAGAAGACAAGGTGTGTACTACAAAGAGCAGAGCTGGAGAAGTGACCCAAGCCCTTGGAGGAATCCAGAAGATCGTGAGTGGATCCCAGACATTGGACTGTTGGAGTTTGATTTTTGCTTTTGATTGTGACTGTGCCCTGATATTTTTCCCTTTTGAAGGAAGAAAGTATTTTAGTGGAGCCCACAGTTAAGAGACTTTTAATTGTAAAAAGACTTTGCATTTTAAAATAAATTGGATATTTTAAAGGGATTGAAATTTTAAGAATTTGCAAAGACTGTGGGACTTTTAAAGTTATTTAGATCTTGGGGATGAATCAGAAAGTAAGGGTTGATGCTTAATAGTGACATATCAAGTTGAAAGGGGTCAGTTGTACTGGCTGGTTTTATGTGTTAACTTGACACAGGCTGGAGTTATCATAGAAAGGTGTTTCAGTTGGGGAAGTGCCTCATAAGTAACATCCCTCCATGGCCTCTGCATCAGTTCCTGCTTCCTGCCTTGCTTGAGTTTCAGTCCTGACTTCCTTTGGTGATGAACAGCAATGTGGAAATGTAAGGTGAATAAACCCTTTCCTCCCCAGCTTGCTTCTTGATCATAATGTTTTGTGCAGGAATAGAAACCGTAACTAAAATAATTATGAATTAATACATTTCCATTGTGTGTATGTACTGTATTTTTATTATCCATTCTCTGTGAATGGACAGCTAGACTACGGATGGGCATCTGGGCTAGTTTTGTATTCTTGCTACTGTGAATAGACAGGGAATAAATATCGATGTGCAGGTATCTTCATCTCCATGGGAGTTTGTATAGTCCTTTGGGTGTGTGCCTAGGAGGCTGTAATTGGTGCATACCATAATTCTTTTAATTCTTTTTTTTTTTTTTTTTTTTTTTTTTTTTTTTTTTT